>NC_137666.1:3852048-4116822 GCF_963422515.1 Blennius ocellaris
TAAGGTGTGTTATCAGATGGATGAGTGGAAATGAGTTTTACAACCGCTTGTGGAGAACATGTCAATGTTTTTTTTTTTTTTTTCTCCAATAAAGAAGTCAAAATGGTTTTTAATTTCCATGATGGAGACTTTATAGTATTTTGATTTTATTTCTTTGGCGTCATCTTGCCGCCCACGTTTTTACACGTTTGTAGGTAATGAAGCTGGTGTCAAATTACCAGAACTCAGTGCCTAACGTGAGCACAAACGGCACATCAGAGCAACATGTCTGAGCATCAAACTGACTGTAAAGACAGGAGAAACTGGTGAGATGATGAGGCTAGTGTCAAATTACAAGGACTTGATGTAATGTGTCAACATGGTCAGTACTGATAAAAAGAAGAAAAAAAAAAAAGGCAGGGATATTTCTGTTTGGTTGTTCAGTCTGGTCTGGTTTTGTAAATCTGCACCCAGCTGACACAAATTCATAGAAACATCTGGTTTGCATTTTATGTACTATTATATATTGATATCAGACAAAAAAAATGGCAATTTCACTTTATTTTTCAGCATTATGAAGCGCCGCTAAAGGAGCGCCAAAGTTGAGCAATATGATTCACATTTCAAAGTGAAAATGTGCCAAAACAAAAAAACAAAACAAATCCTCTGTAATTCGTCGCAGAAAGTAACAACAAACTGAAGCGATGCCAAAGCGACGCCGGGGCGGCGCGTCGTCACGCGGCCACATCACATCCGCTGAGACTCAAAGAAGAAAAAGTTTACGGTCACTCCTCCAACTTATTAATATTTATTTATTTATTTGTTTTCGGTGGAGGAGGGAGGGCAAACGAGAGCGGGTGGCGGTTGTGGCGACGTTGGAGGAGTGTGTGTGTGTGTGTGTGTGTGTGGGGGGGGGGGTCTTGTCACATTACATGTACCTGTCTGCGCGCGTCTTCACTCGCAGCTGTCATCTCACCTGACAGGTCTATCAGTGTCCACGGCTGATCAGAACGCGTCCCTCAGCCTGACAGGCTGAACCGACAGCGCCGCAATCCAGACTGACAGCTCCTCAGGTAGCTGGTGGAGGATGGGGGGGGGGGGGGGGTGTAAGGGGGGGGTCTGTGAGGGGCAAATCAGAAGGCCACGGAGCAAGAGGAATAAATCAAAGAGGGGTAAACACTCTGGAACAATGCAGCCATGTGATATTTCGATAAAAAAAAAGGGGCAGACAATGTGTTTGTGCGTCTCGTGGGTCATGTGTTGAACGTTACCGTTTTCAGGAGTCGACAAACTACTTGGTTTGAACTAGTTATCGCAAAGTTTATATGGTTATTTCTTTCAGGATTTGGGGGATTTGTTGCCATAAGGTGCTGGTACCCTTGGTCCCATTGTTGAAAGGTTAATGGTATTTTAAAGGGATTAAAAAAAAAGAAGAAGAAGAAGCTGAGAACAGTTTAAGAAGATGCGGTTGAAATTGCAAGTGGCCCAGTCACTCTGAAAAGTTGAGGTCAAAGTTCACATTTTAGTCTGTTTGTTTTTTTGTTTTCTTTTTTAACAAGGTGTACAAACATTCTTAATAGGTTGATGTAAATTTTCATATGTAGTCATATGGCTGATGAAATGGGGTGAAATTTGAGCATCGTGTTGGTAAGATAAAGATAAATCAAAGGAAGATAAACTGGTGAAAGAAAGTAAGCTTTTAATGAAATGTTAAAAAAAAGATAAAATGGCTTGTTTCAGGGAGAAAATTAAGTCAATTAATTCACTCATGTGACTCGTGACAATCTGTCCCCGTCGTTCTGGGGATGTGAAAGAACATGAAAACGGGTATAATAGGTTCCCTTCTAATTTCATAGTAACATCTGATAATGAGGTGTTATTGAGGTAAATGAGCTCTTGTTGCCAAAACATTATCTTTAAAAGAAAAAAAAGGAAAAAAAGTCTATTACAGCTCAGAATCTGCCAAGAAAATACGTGATGCCAGAATTCTTAATCAAATTGAGTCTCATCTTTTACGACGATCATGCACGCTGAACTGAGGCCAAGCAGCTTCCTCTGCGCGCTGGTACCAAGAGCCGCATTCCAGAGAGGAAACACCTGCGGGATGGGCTTTAGTTAACCCATGAAAGGTTTAAATCAAGTGTCTTATGATCACACCCAAGGGGGAAAAGAGGAGGAAGCCAACCTCCATGCCTTCACTCCCACTCCCCCCCCCCCTATTCCCTGACAAAAATCTTGTCTTTATCTTGTCAAAAGCCAGTGAAAACAAGCCCATCCAGAACGCCCCAACAACACAAGGACGAGACAAAACGGGGAATGGGGGGAAAAAAAAAAAAAAAAACCTACAAGCTGAAGCGAGCGAGGACTCATTTGATCAGCTTAGCTACGCTCTCCTGGCTTCTCGTGTACGAGGAGTAATTAGCAATTAACAATCAGGGTTTAACCAGATCCAGCTATTATCTGTAAGCAAGAAGACGAACGGGAGGGGGGCGGGGGGGGAGAGAAAATATCCCGTCGCTTTGACACAGGGGTACAACCAAACTCTCATGTTCTTTGAGTTTGAAGTTAAAGGAAGAGTGAGGGACCCGAGCAGTAATTCTCTCATTTTCACGACATCTCTGGGCCATTTTTCCCCTCTCTCACTCTTTTTTTTTTAAACTCCCAGATCAAACAGGCTGCAACAAAAGGCCCCAAATCCCCCCCTCCGCTCTCCTCCTCCTGCTCTCTCTTTCCAAAATTAGTTAAGCCTCTCAGCTCCATCATCCTCAACATGGCTCGCATCAACAACCCTACGCTGCATCGCAAATGCTGCTGCATAGCCTCCGAAATCCACCCCTTCTTCCAAGTACAGTGAAGATGAGGGGGGGGGGGGGACACTCACCATATGTCACTCTGAATTTGGACTTACAGACAAAACACAAAGTGCCCCACAGACACAACAGCTTGTTATTTCACCGCCTCCTTCGTTTTTCACTCGGCAAAGTTTTTTGTCTTTTGTATTAAGTTCAGTCCAAAGGCTGTGGCCGGAAAAATAGAAAAAAAAATAATATATATATATATATATATATAGGTGGAAATGGAAAAAAAAAAGAAAGAAATGAGACATGAGGCTGACAGAGTGGACGATGTGGAACGATGTCCGCCTCTATTGCTCCTCGCTTCCCCTCCGATTTCCTCATTATTCACCATCTCGCTTCACGAAGTGGTGATTCAGGACTTTCAATCACTTTCACATCCCCCGCCCCCCCCCCCCCCCACCACATCCGTCTCTCTCTCTCTCTCTCGCCTCTCCTCCGTCCACCTCCCCGACACAGTTTTCCCAACTCTTCAAAAAGTTCCCGGCGACTTGCCCGACCGACGGGGTTGAAGTGGGGTGAGTGATGCTGAGCGCTGGGTTAGTGCCCGGGGAAGGTGCTTGTTGCTTGAGCTCCGAGTGATCCTGTTTCACACACTTGTCAGTTCTCCAGGCTGGCAGGTCCTCACTGCCTCCGAGCGAGCTGCTTATAGGGTTGTCACCAGCACCGTAAACGTTAATCTAACGCTAACATTCACGTCTGCCAGCGCCCGAAAGCTGAGGACACTTGCTTTCTCAATGGACGGTCGTCAAATATCTACAGGCCACCTTATCGGGCAATGGTTAATTGGTTCGGGTGAAGTTGGTTTTCTTGTCACCAGTGGGAATGGACTTCTTCTTACCTCGAGCTATACCGTCAGGATAAGAAAACTGTTAGCAGACAGTGGAATCATTACTCAATCGTCCATAAAATCTCTTAGGGTAGAACGTTGACTCCGGCAATCACCCCTAAAATCAAGTCTTGGTCCAGCAAAGCGTGAACTCTTGCCAGGCCACGGGGAAAAAAAAAAAAAAAAAAAAAATCATCAATTTAATCATCCCCCATCCAAAGATTTCCAAGCTAATTATTCTAGCCTTTAATTATTCCATCCGACTGCTGTTGAGATCTCTTAAAGACGGCTGGATTAGTGGATTTGGAGTATTAGCTGGGAGGGTTGGCAGACCTCTGCACTGTGATTCAGGGGGGCTGAGAGACGCATCTTCAAAAGGCGCCTCGCAACACCTCCACGGGATCATTAACGGCGGATAAATCCCCGGTAAGTTGCTTAAGAGCGTGTAAAGGTGAGCCACGTTTGGGCGCCGACACTTTCGAGGGAGGAGGCTAACTGATTGTGACTTTAAGCGTCGCGGCGGTGACACGGTTTTGAGCCACATTGGAAACGGGATTGTTTACAAGGTACTTAAAGAGGGATTTACGTCAACCTGGGTCAACGTCAGCCAATATGAGGAAAAGTTCAAGAGCGAGAGCTAAGTTGGCGTCTCCGCGAAGTTGCGGTCCAGAGTCGTCCTGGGCCACCGTGAGGGGTCGACGGTTCAACCGTCGCTCTGTATTCCTGCTAACGTTCGGTTCAGGCAGACCCGCGAGCGCCGGGAATCAATCGGTACCTCCTGGGCGCCGAGTTGTTAACGCCTTTGTCAAGTTCAACTCATCTCCACTCGTTCTTGTTAAAGATGCTACCCATCACCTCGCTGCCCCTCCTTTGAACTCTCACCATCTCATCACCCCCCCCTCCCACAAAATCCCTTGCAGCTCTCCAAAATAAGAGCAGCTCGTCCTGCGGCTGGCAACGTAGATGTTTTTGAAAAGGTTAGCGCAAGAAACATGGAGCAGAGCAGGGGGGGGGGGTGATAAAGACAAAAAGAATCTTTTTTTTTTTTTTTTTAACATTTTATCAAGAGCCTTGATGCTATTAAATGCCCCAGATACATTCACCCTATAGTTCTCAATTAGACTTGACAGTTGCTGCATTGCAGACAATAAATATAGCAAAGGGCTGCGCCTCAGGCCAGGAAGGACCCCTAACTCTGACCCTCATATTTAATGATGAAAACAAGCAGGCGCACACTCTGTGCCTCGCTAAGCACATGCGTGCGCACACACACACACGATCGCTTACGCACACATACACAGATACACGCGACTCTGCCGCCCCGTTACACAAGCACAGAATCTGTGTGATTTGGAAATGAGCGAGAGACACAAGGTTTCGATAAATCAGTTTTACACAGTTCAAAGCATAAGTTTGTCCTTGCTAAATATTTTCATCGCTTCACAGCTATTTTTTTTTTTTTTTTTGTTCACTGAATTCCCTCTGACATTCCAATTCACGTCATGATAAACTCTTCAGATGACCGTGGAAATGACTTATTGATTGCTGGACATTTTTTTTTGGTCAACAAATCAGTAAGTAAAGAAAAAAATTTTTTTTAGGGTGTTTTTCTAAAACAAACGTGCTTTACAAAGTACAATTGTAAAATGATGGCAGGAAGTAGCACATGGACACCAAAACACATTCCTGTGTGCAGAGGTCAGTATCACACAGAACAATAGGAGCCATTCAGAAAACAAAACAAAACACCTGTTTAAGCATTCAATTAATTTACATTCTTTATAATTCTTAGGATCGCAGGGATACATACACTGTTCACCAGTTTTTGGGCTATGGCCTGAAAAGTTAGTCAACATAATGTGAAACACTACAAACTAACAATAAAAAAAAAAAATGTTGACATATTCATCACATATACTCTGCGCCACAGTAAAGAAAAAGTAAAAATTTTAAGGTTATTATGACATTATTTTACAGGTCTGGCCCACTCAAGATGAGAGTTGTATGTCGCCGCAGAATTAAAATATGTTTTTGACCAATAGAGTAAATAAAGTGTGGCCATGATAAATAAAATCAAAATAAAAAAAATATTAGCACAAGATACATTTATAACACGGAAGCCGAATGCCCTATTTTAAAGCGACAGAACTAATTGTTTAAATAGCTGTATGAGGTATTTACCTAAACAATATCAGTAAAAAAGGTGAGATGATAGAGTGTAATGCAACCCAGACACACATTTTAAAAAAATAACATCTTGAGTGATAAAGAAACATTTACTTGACGAGCAAAGAAAAGACACGAGTGTGAGGGAAAAGATATTCTTTTTACTAGAAATTGTGTCCGAACACATTAATCAGTAACTTCCAGTACTGTCAACGTGTCAGTAAAACACGTCACATGGATTTAAAGAAATAACACACAGCATCTTAAAGAACTGAAAAGACGCGTCATAGATAACAGTTAATATCCACAGCGGGGCCGAACTCGACAATCACGTGCCGGACGGAGGCAAACAAACGGTAAACAACAACATTTTGCATTGTCCCACCGGCTCCTGGTGATTCGCAAGTATACAAATGTGTGTTTACATCGCGGCATGTCGGGGAGTGGAGTGTTGTTGTGAGTCCAGACTTGTGGGTTCACTTCTTTGAAGTCGGAGAAACATTGGCACGGCGCAACAAGTCACGAGTATTTACTGTGAGTCCAAAGACAAACGGTTCAGTGCAGGCTGTCACTTTAAGACCCTGTCAGCGTTTGGAGGTTTTGTACAGAATGAAAGGCTGTGATTGTTAGGATCAATCTTTTTTTTTTTTTTTTCACGTTACTGTTGCCTGGATGTCTAAAAACTGAAGAAACTGTTGCTTCTCTCTGCCGAACTAACCGACTAACCATCTCAGGGTCAAATAGCGTGGGATTCACAGGGTCTGTGCAATCAACGCACTGCCATTCTCACTGTATGGCTGCGGCACGGTGTGTATTTCACAAATGGAAGTGTGCAGGCCTGGGTATTGCTGCTACACAGTGACATGCACAGAGACAAACACACACACACACACACACACACACACACACACACACACACACACACACTCACACACTCACTCACAAACACACTCCCCGCAGGCTACCCTTCAGGCATGTCATTTAGCTAGAGAGTACTAGAGCTTCCCGTTGGCGAAGGCTCCCTCATGGAACTGTGGGATGAAGCTCTTGAAGTATGCCCTGAGTGAGAGCGAGAGAGGAAGAGAGAGAGAGAGAGAGAGATAGAGGGGGAGGCAGAGTCGAGGGGTAGGTGGTGGATGGTGGGGAGATACAGCAAATAAAACATCAAAATGTGACAGTAATGGGTGTTTCCACTGCTTCAAAGCGTCCGGCAGACTCACGGGGTCAGTCCCGGCCTCGCCGCGTATCAAAGTGCACATGAAAGGCTGAGCCTGTTTACTTCCAGCAAACGCATGTCGACGCGAGACGCCGGCCCGCCGCACGTTAGCCCCCGCTGAGGGAAACCCAAGGAGACGGCGGCTACGAGCGCCGCAATTCAAAGCTCATTTTTACATCATCAGGTCGGGCCTGAATGTTGAGTCTCTCCGCTGCTGAAGTTACACGGGAGGGATAAAAACAAAAAACAAAAAAAACCCCAGTGTTTTGTGAAATGCTACGAGCCAACGGAGATTACTGTTGGTGAGTTTTGTCTGTTAAGGTGCGCTCGCCAGCTGTCAGCTCCCTGCGGCTCAGTCCGATTTACTGATGATGTGCAGCAGTTGGTAAGAGGAAGGACGATTTGTGATCTGGAAATCAGCAGCATTTATGAAGCAAAGGCAACAAAAAGCAGCAGCATCAAGACAGCAGAGACAAACTCGCGAGGAGACGACGGCTCTTACTGAGCTTGTGTTGCTTTAAGGCTGCTATTGCTTCACACGTGCTGCAGGCTAATGTTGACGCTATTTACAGTGTGATATATTTCACACAGAGTTCAGTGAAATAATAACTGGTAAGACAACAGAGGCAAAAAGGCAGTCAAAAAAAGAAAAAGGAAAACAGACCTAAAATTAAAAGTATTAAGATGCTTTTCTGGATTTTCATGAAAGGTGTGGATGATTTAGAGCTCTTTACTGGTGGAAATAAGATCTACTTAAAGATTTGATTCTGAAGAGTCACTATATTAACACAATTCTTTACCAAGCTGTAAGGTTTTGTTTTTTTTGTTCTCTTTATGAAAGGAGTGTTACATACTTGGCTCTCTTTGCCATCTCGTTGCCGTCCCAGCGCGGGCTGTATGGATACGACTTCTGCACCTGCGAGTAGAGCTGCCCGCTGTTGGTGAAGTGGTACACCGACTGGAAGGTGAGGGTGGGCTGGTCCCGGGGGAAGTACAGCGGGAGCTCCACTGCGGGGTGACGAGGAAAGGAGAAGTGAAGTCGGCGAAAAAAGCGACATTGCGTTGTGATGGATAAACCCCCCTCCCCCCCAAAAAAACCGAGCGACTTTCTCACCATGCACGAGAAAGCAAAACTCCTTCCACATGAGCAGCAGGGTGAGCTTCGTGAATCCCACGGCGTCGTACTCCACCACGCCCCTGCAAAAAAACACGGTAGCGGGAAGATTTGAGTAACGAGCCTGACATTAAAAACGTTTTGTGAAGAAGGTAGATTAATGACAGCTGAACTCACATCCCAAAGTGGCTGAGAAAGGCGGCGATGTACTCCCTCCTCTTGTGATAGCCTTGGATGACATACTGCACCTGGGTGAAGCACAGCGGCAGGTGAAGTGAGGACATTTTAAAACCCCTCCCGGCACTCTGAACCAACACTGAAGACTATTGTTGAGATGTTGATGAGGGTGAAAAATAATCTGAGAGCTGCTGAAACGACGCAAATATCTTGTTATATACAGATCTTTAAAAAATTTTACGCAAATGGAGAACAGTTCGGTAACTTTACGGATCATGGATGATGCAATCGTACACCGTCTTTCACCATCGTTGATCAACAAGTTTGAGATTTTTTTTCCTGTTGACAATTAACCTGATCGTTTTTCAGCATTTTTTTGTTTTCAGGTTCCAACATTTTTAAATGTGCCCTAGCAAACAGATTTAAAACACAACGCTACTTTTCATAACGCATTCAAATCTGTCACCGTATCCGTGTGCAGGAAACAGATTGTAGTCTTTCTTTTTTGAATGCTTCGAGCCATAATCCGGACAGGTTGAAAGACGATTTGAAGCATGAATAAACAGCTCATATCTGTAAGGAAGGATGATCTGAGCCTGTGCTCTTTCAGTGCAACAATAACGGGACGGTGTCATGTCACACAGCCTCTGTAGTGCCTATTAATCGCCGATGGCGGATTGTTTGATTATTCGTTCCGGCTCCGGCAGTCACAAGTATGTAGTAAAAACGTGCGGTTCATTCCGGGACAGGATGCATCATGACGGGTGCTGAAGATGGTATCGCCTTTTCCCAGTGCTGCAGCATTTTTCTGATTACTCATCAGCCGTGTATGAATGACGGCATTTTTGTGAAAGAGGGAAAAGTAGTAATCTCCCGACACGCACGGTCGTGTGTACGACGGGTCTCGTCTCTGCGAGAACTCTTAAAAACGCAGACACGCATTGTGACTCAGACTCCTGTTCAATTATGTTTACATGGAACAGTGGAGGCGGCTATTTAGCTTTCTCAAAAGTGCCAAGGCCGCGTACTCAATAGGCTGTTTACTTAGTTGGACTCTGTGTGTGTGTGTGTGTGTGCGCGCGTGTGGGTGTGTTGCAAAGGAACTGTGGATCACTGAGCTTTCGCACCCCTTCTGAGGAAGGATTTCCTGCCCCCGCTGTCAGTTCGATCGGCATCCAAGTGCCCTCCTATTGGCCGGCCTGGCGGTTTGGTGTGACGCAAGACAGGTGATCTCGTTCTGCAGGTATTCAGAAGCTGCCCACGCCCATGATCCCTCCCTCGCTACCGTACCTCCCCTGCCTGCCTGCCCGCCCGCGCATCCGCTCATTGTGTTTGTGCATGTGCCTGTGAGTGGCGTGATGCAATCACACCGGAAGTGCAGCGCCATTAAGAAACCTCTCTCTCTCTCTCTCTCTCATACGAGTTCACACCACCCCCGTTTTTCACAATATAAAGTGTGACTGCTCTGATATGTGAATACAGATTGATCGGAGAAGTCAAATTTCTATACAATGTGCCATAAAGCAAACATCCTAATAATGAATTAAAAACACGTTCAGACACTAATGTTTGCTACTAATTAGGTGTCATTAAAGGCACTTCGAACTACGACACTGAAATTGGCATAACCTCAGGAAAAGAGGCATATAGATATATATCTGAAAACCTTTTTTTGAGTTTGCTGTCTACTGACTTGTTGCAAGGAAAAAAAAAAAAGCACCTGGTTGTTCCCTTGTTTCCTCGCAGTGAACTAAAAAGTACTCTACTGACAGTTTCTATTAAATTAAAATGTTTGTCCTCCAAAAACATCAGAGGGAACCTATCAAATTCTTTTGAATGTCTCTCATTTCATCTCAAGAGAAGACTCAAGTTCAGGTTCGCTTATCACGGCTCAGTTTATATCAGACTTGCAGCGAGCCAAAATCGGCTCGTCCCAAATCTCTGTTCATCATTTTCTGCAGGAGCAGCAGACTCCAAGATGATGAGGCTGGTGTCAAATGATGAATCCCACGCGGCCTATACACTGGCTGAGTGCTGTTCAAAAAAGACTTCATGGAAGACGTCCAATTGGTACCAAGGGGGCTTGCTGCAGACGGCTGGTGAACCGAGCGGCGGCATATTTTCTTTTGGAAGCCATAAAATGTCCCTTTAAGGAGTTCTAGTGCAGGAAAACATTTTTCAAAAGGAACACAATATTTCCTCTTCGACGGAGTTGTGTCAGTGCAGTCATGCGTCTCATCACCAGACGACGACTATTGTTTTTTGTTGACAGTGCTTCTCCTCCCACTGTGTACTTCACAGGAGGAGTGAAGATGCTACGAGGCTGCCGGCGGTGACATTACAACGGCTATACAGCAGTCAGCAGTTTCAATGCTGCAAGAAGATTGATTATTTTAATAATAGTATATCTGAATGGGGACTGCGATTAACGTCAAGCTGTTGCTAATACCTGCGCTCCCGCAATAGGTTGAACGCAGGTTTGGATGACGAGTGAAGAGACACCTGAAGCATTTAAAATTCTGGGAAAACGACATAAATACAGGTTTGATATCCAACTTGATGGATAATTTATACCAAAATAAATATTTTCAGTAAATAAAAAGTGACTATTAATAATCAAATACTAACGTTCAGATGGAGTGATTTATTGAATTAGCTGATTTCGACATGTGAATTTTGTGAGCGATGTGCACCCGTCACCCATCCAAATGCTGTTCAATCACAGCTGAGGTATGTGGCGGTATAGCCGTGTCAATACAATCCTAGCATCTGGAATAAGTGGGAGGAAACAACCGATGGTGTTAAAAGAACAAAATCACTGCACAGCTGGTCGCCGCCTGGATGGCGAGAATCGTTGAGATGTTAGAACAATGTCTTTTTTTATTTTATATGTTTGAGCTGTTGCTTTTTTCCTTCCTTTGTTTTAAAGAAACCTGAAGAAAAAAAAACATTTGGAGATGTACAGCTCTCAGCTTCCTCTAAGGCTTTGATCAAACTTTTATGCAGTCTTTAGTCTTGAAAGCAAAACTGTTTACCACTGCCAGTAATTGTTTGTACTCAACGCATTCTTATTTTGGGTCTAATATTCAGCTCGAGTTGTATTACAGAGTACTCTCAGGTCGGTGCAATGAGCGGTGACTTAGTGCCCATAATGAAAAGACCACAAGCCAGCAACAGGTGTTGGATTTCATTGTTGTCGAGTCATTTAAAGGCTTCAGGCAACCAGGAAATGTCGGAGACATTTCGAAAAGTTTAGCAAAACACTGTGTGTATGCAGGTCCCATTGCTGCGAGTAAGAAAACAAGTTTTCATGTGCTTTATTCTGAAGATTTATTCTTAAAAATTATTTTCCAACCATGAGCCTTGTAAAGGAAGTCTCATCTTATATTCATAGCAATATGAATACGTCTGGTGAGCAACTGTCATTGCTGCTGCTTGGTTGCAGTTAAGCTGAGTGAGACAACAGTCTTAAGGCTCAATAATCATTTATGCTCTATGTACGCATGAAAACAGATAACTGTGCATAAAACATGTAAACATCACTGACTTTATACGTCTATGCGTGTAATCCACTGGAGTCGTTCGGCAATCAATTCACACGAGGATACCAGGGTGAAGTACAGGATTTTTCTTTAGATCAGACGCAGCGCTCGAGGCGGCGGCGGTGAGCGAGGTCGTTAAAACCCTCGTTCCTTGAATAAATTGGCCATTTGTTATTGGCTTCTCGTCTCACCACTGCACCCACTGGTCACTCGTGGCTCTGCTCCACTGATTTGCCTCCACAAGCTTCCATATATGGATGAAATAGAAATGTTTGTGGTTTTGCAATGTTGACCACAAACAAGACTTTAGACTCGCCTCGAATACTTTTGTTGATTGAGACGCAGCATGAAGCCAATCCCAAGCCAGTCCTGCTCGCAGAGCTCACCCTTCCAATTGTTTCCGTCTGTTTATTTCTTTCAATTGATGTCTTAACTTTAACTCGCCCAGCCCAAGCAACGAAGCATGACAACATTCCTGTTCCACTGTGATGATGGCTGTCATTTCGATGTTATGTCAGGGATGTTATGTTATTACAATTTCATAGCAATGGAAAGGTAAAGCGTAAATATTAAAGTTTCCATTGTGATGTGTGCATCGTATATGAGATTTTTGGGCGAAATTCTAGTTAGCCAAAGCACAGACTTTTACGACCATCTCATTTAAAAATTACACACAATGAAAAAAAAAAAAAGAGAAAAGCATAGCGACCTTTGATTGGGCCGGCTTCTAACTTTCTAAAACAAAAGGCCCCTCCCTCCTGGAGTCTATGTCCTTTTTTATCTATAACCGACGCCGCCTGTCAACATGCCTTTCCCAGCTCGGGCGGCGGCGGCGGCGGCCCTTTAATGCTCGTCGGATTAGCAGGGGAGCGGCTCTGACACCGCCAGAAGGCGAGCGCCCGCGAGACACGGAGGTCAGTCAGGGACACGAGCGCTCCAGATGCTCAAAGCACGCTGGTCACATTCCAGGTGAAGAAGAAAGGGAAAGGAGGGCGTCTGCAGATTATGGGCAGCCGTGTATATATATGTGTGTGTGTGTGTGTGTGTGTGTTTTTGTGCGTTGGGGAGGGGAGAGGGCTCGGCGGGGGATGGGTGTTCGCCTGGAGCGAAATTGCATTACATCGTGTCCGCGGCGCACATCTACTTGTCAACCTGCGGAGGCCAAGGAGCACTCAGACAGCCTATGGAGGTTGGCCAGCACGCCCACGTTGGCAGATGCCAGACACACGTGCATGGATGCACGCGCGCACACACACACACGCGCACACCTTGACAAAACACATCCCACTGCTGCAAAGCTTACGAAGACGCAATAAATTATTCATTTACGTGTGTCGCACACAAACACAGGAGAGTGTGGAAGTATGGGAAAAAAATACAAACAAACAAACACAAAAAAAATCAAACAATAATTCATTGGGGGAGTTTCCAAATTGTGTGAAGTAAACACAAACACTCATGTAAAGAGCGGGAACACGGGAAGGAAATGATAATACCTTGTTAGTGAGGAGCTGGCACACTTGAGGGACGTAATCAATTAGGCATCCGCCGCTGGGAAAGGCTGGGATGTGAAGTGCTGAGGAGTCTCCCAGAGCGCTGGTTTTGGAGAGAACGACAAGCAGTCAGCCGGGAAACTTCTCAGTGCAATCACACGTTAAACAACTGAGGTGAGTCAATTAAAAACAAAAGAAAGGATGAAATGTGCGTTATAATTGATACGAGAACAACAATTATGTGCGAAGGTGAAATCTAACCCCATCTGAAAACACAACATTCTTGAAGGTTACAGCAGGAACTTCTATTCAAACTGACCCATCAGTGGGTCAGTTAAACGTGGATATCAGGGCAGTGGATGTGTGTGCAAAGTCTGTGTGAAGCACATTTAAGCTGATATTCTTCATCTATAAAACTGATTTTGGAAAATACGTATCAGGTGAAACACAGACTTATGTTAATTCTGAAGTTATTCAAATTTCCTCCAAACAGAGCCTCTGAAAGTAATCACTTTACATCTGGTAGTTTTTACTAACTTAGATCAGAGAAGACTTTCAGAGATTCATTGATTAATTGCTGCTAATGCTGAACTGTTCCAAGTCGCTGGTTGTACATTGTAATTATTGTAATGACAGTTAACGCATTTCCAACAAATTCCCACTCTGAGAAGGAAATAAAGAGTCGAAAAACCTGTTTATAGACTTGTCAGTTCTTTTTTAAACATTATAATTGAGATGCGTTGTTGAAGACGCAACCGTTTTATGCAGGCTGTCACAATAGTTGCAGTGTACCTGAAATTAATGAATCAATTGACTCCCCTTGTTCGACCATTATTTTGACAACTTCAAGTTGAATCCCACAACCCAGCGCCATTAGAGATGAACGTGTGCTTGTTAAATCGGGAAATCTGCTCTCCAGTGACTAACCGAGAGGAGTAGCCGCTCTGGTTTTTTTCTTCTTCTTCTTCTTTTCCCTGATGTGGGGGCAACAACAGAGGGAATACCCTGAGGATGGGTTAAAGGTCTCAAGAAACTGCTTATTGGCTTTTAATGTTCATTTTAAGACACAACTGGAGAGGGCGGGGGGGGGGGGGGGGGGGTATCTTCCGCTGTGTTCTATTTTTATTTAATTCTTCATTACAGCTGAGCAGACACAGGACATTTAGTGATGCTTCTGAAAAAGCGAAGTGGCCGTTTACCACGTTAGGCATGGATGACGAACGTAAACGATGTACAACATGCGATGTCAAATGTCAAAGATCATGCATATACTGAGAGGAAACCCTCCAGGCTCCTTCTTTAGATCATGGCAATGTCTTATGATACAAAAATAGTGAACACGTTAAAGTGAAAAAGTGATTTACAGATCATAAGCACAAGCCCACCTAAGAGATCACATCATCCATCTGCAATGAGCACTGTTCCTGTCATGGAGTATGAGAATATTTTCCACATTTTGTCATAGTTAAAAGTGCAAATGTAAAAAGAAAAAAGAAAAAAGAAAAAAAACCTCCTGAGGATTGCACAAGGCTGTAAATTCCCATTCCAGCGAAGGAGGCTGTGGGAGTAACAGAGGAGGAAGGTGGAGAACCTCATGATGCTGTCAAGACCGAGAACCACAAAGGTTTATGGGAAAAAGAAATGACTTAACAGAGTTGATAATAAGGTCAAGGAGGAGCGGACAACACTGAGAGGTGTGTTTCTGCAGTTACCAAATTTAGCTGACGATAACAATCATATCCTTCGACAATGATAATGACATATTAGCAGCTTCTGCTGAACAGATGCTGGGCAGTATATTAATCAGGACCTCTAATCACAGTGAAGCGATGCATGCCATGAAGCGGGTTCTATTGTCAAAGTCTCTCTCTCTTTCTTTTTTTTTTTTCCTCGAGAACTCCAAAGCCACCATTTACAGTAGGCTTTGTGCACATAACTAGCATTAGCCTGCGCGTTGCTGCCGCGCACCAACAAATGGGCGATTGAAAATGGCTTACAGCGTCAGGGAGAGAAGCCTTTGAAAACGGGAATCTAAAACGATGCCCATCTATCCACCCACAGATCTAAGAATAGCGCCATATCATTCAGATTGAAATGCGGACAGAGGTGCAAACTCGACGGCGGAGTGATCGTCGTTCACTTGCGTCAATGCTACGCATCTGAACAACTGCGGTGCATTTTAGATTTCAATGGTTTTGATCGGAAAAAAACTTTGGCCTTGAGAAACACCCACCTTTCTTCTTCCATTGTATTTGAAACATTTGACAAATAATGGAGCTGAAAAGTCAACAGTCCTTTAATTCAAGATGTTTTGGGGTTTTAGCCACGAGTGATAAAAACTCCGCATTTACCATGGCAACTTCCAAACAAACACGGCTTTGGCCAACCCAGTTATTGATCACTATTTTCGGCATTTTATCAAACGGCGGAGTGGTCGTCAGTCACGTGGCAATTGGCTGACCAATGGATTAACTTCAATCGGCAGATATGCAACATTCAACTAACCAATGGATAAATATTTTTTTTTTATAAAAGTAACATTGTTGGTCAGTTATGCAATATTTCACTAAATTCACTCGTCAATTGACCAATAAAGCAACTAGATTTATCAGCATGCTTCCCTTTGGTTCTAATTATTGGTTACTCATGGAGCATTTGGTCGACCCCTGTACAATCTTGAATGTGGATTTTGAAAAGAAAAAAAAAGCTCCGACCTGTCAGTCATTTAGTATTACGTCAACTAATCGAGCACATTTCACCCTTTATTCATTTATTTCCATCATTATTTTCTCTCCATTTCTAATAAATGTCTGATCTAGATAATCATATTACTTGTGTCGCAATCAATCATTTCAATTTCCGACACAGAACTTCTTTATGACGGATGTGGAGTCTTGAAGAAAACGATAAACAACCCCCCCACCCCCCACCCCCTCCAAAAAAAAAAAAAAAAAAATTAAAAGCACAACACCAATAAGCTTATGTCTTTCTGACAAAACTTTTCCAGAGGCACACTCTAAACAAACTGTTCACAGAGTGGTAATACTCTCCATGACTAGTGGAATGACCTTCATGTGTGATATCGGTGGAGATCCCCCAGTGGGCTGAGAGAACACTGACCGAAGTGATATGATGTAAGTGTGGGGGTTAAACGTGATTGAACACATTGAGTATGTTTCACATCAAAGCTGTATCTACGGGCACATACGTATGGCGATAGAGATACAAGTGCAACATATATGGAAGGCCGCTCATTTTGTTGATATTGAGGACGTGTTGAGTCCCGCAGAGTTTTAAGCCCTTAGAATATGAGCTTCCTGTGGGTGCGCTCAGAATCCACTCATAATAGTGTTTTACTTTCCGAGTGGCACCCTGAAGAGTCCCCGCTTCTGTCTTCAGTGGCGACACCACTTTTAACACTACCCCCGCACGTGTACGTGCACGCACCGGAGTCATTATGTGGACACGCTGCCTCACACAAACCCTCTGAGCAATGCAACCTACTGTATGACATATTTACAGTACGCTGTATACATGCACGCATGTAAACATGCAGACACTCATGTTGTACAGTGACGGGACTGCCTCTGACTTCATCAACCGGAGAGATTATCCTCTGTGACTCAGGTGGATGGTGACGAAGCAGTTTGTTTATGTGTGGTTGTGAGTGTGTGTGAAAGAGATAAAAAGAGAGGGTGTGCGTGGCGGCGCAAGTGACAGCGTGAGAGCAGATAAAGGCTCGACTGGGAAAGAGGGCAGCCGTGATTCATTATCAAAGTGAAAGATAAGGCCGAGAAGGACTGTTTGGAGATTCTGATGCAGTTTCAAAGCAGCAACATTTCCATTTTGATTGCCTTCTTCATTTTCTAAAGCCTGGAGGGACCTTAGAGGCCCCACGCGAGTCTGCTAGTAGACTGTTTGGGCTAAATAAGGTCCCGTTCTTGCGAGAGGAACGTTTGGCCCATAGCCATAGCAGTGCATGACCTTTCTCCTGTGATGTGGCCATCTTGGCGCAACAGTGGTGAAATTACTCAGACGCTCTCTTCGTCATTCATTGGGATAAAATCTGTTTAATGAAGATATAAGGTACAAATAGAAACAGTTAAAACACAAAAGCTTGATGACACTAGCAGCTGGTACACACACACACACACACACACACACACACACACACACACACACACACACACACACACACACACACACACACACACACACACACACACACACACACAAATAGTCCAAGCCGTCACAAAATAGTACCACTGCCAAACGAAGTGACGTAATACTACATTTCACGTCAGTCCTCTTTACCTTTATCTACATATGCATTACTTCTGGTGATCAGGATTTATCTGCTTTGTGTGATTCCCAATGATGAATTCCTGTATAGGTATGAGTCACATATATTTTATATGTACACGAAGATGAACGTTTGTCAAATTCAATCATTTCAAGCGCAAACAAACCCCCTCGCAATCAGATCAGTCACAATAACAGGTACTAAGTGTTTATGTTGAGGAGGCTGTACCCCAGTAACAGAGCTCTCGTTTCCTGCAGACTTACAGCAATACACACGAGGCGCAAGTCCTCAAGGAGGAAGTGAGTAAAAGTGTCTGTGGCAATGCCTTTCACTGTCAAGTGGGTTTTGCCGGGTTAGTAGTGGATTCTTCTTCTTCTTCTTATTATTTTTTTTTAATCAGACTGACAATATCTGAGTGTGATAAGATGTTAACAAAACCTTGAAAAATATCTGATCGAAAATGCAAAGATTTTTCAAAGGCTTTAAAACACCTCGACAGACCCTGGAGAAGGGACACACACAAACTATACACCCACTCAGGCAGGCAGAGAGACACACACACACACACACACACACACACACACACACACACACACACACACACACACACACACACACACACACACACACACACACACACACACACACACACACACACATCAGCAAGCAAGGAAGGCATGCACGCACGCACGCACGCACGCACGCACGCACGCACGCACGCACGCACACACACACACACACACACACACACACCCAGGCACCTAAAGGCAAATGCAGATACACAAACATTAGTGCACTGCAGCCTAAAACTGTCTCTCTGTGTTGATTTTTCTGGGCTCCTAAATCTGGTTTGGGGGCAGAGACGGTGCCCACTCGATTCTTTTATGCAATGCAGCAGGTTTTCTGGGGGAAGGAGAGATGTATCCAACTCATCTCATGGGCACGGCACAATCAGGTAAACGAGAAGGAAAAAAAGTGAAAATGAAAAGAGCGACGAGTCTGGTTATAAAACGATCCGGGAGTGAGACACACACGCAAAAAAATAAATAAATAAATATTGGGCGAAATATAAAGGCTTGGCAGAGGCTCGGCTTTAGATGAAGGTCCTAAATCAAAGAGTGGTGGAACTCGGAAAGCTGTCAAAATCTATACATAGATCTTTCTAATGCAGGTAAAAGCCTGACAAGTCATGCCAATGAGTGCTTTGCCGCTAAACGTAGCTCGAAGTGGTGTTTCCTGGAGGCAAAAAAAAAAATCACACCACGTATGGCTATGGATTGCTTTGAGTCTGCTGGTAGCTCCGTTTTGTAGCCGTTCATCCAAAAACTCTTTATTTTCACAGATCACTTCACGTTTTTTTTTTTTTTTTTTTTGCAACAGGAAATAGTTTGAGTGTTGTTTTGTTTAAAAAAGGTTCTGTAAATATCGCATATTTCTATGTTTGAATGGGACGTATCGTGTCTGCTTTGGGGTTTTTAATTCACCATTTATAAAATCAAGGTCCTGAACAGAACAAATTGGTTCATTTTTCATCTCATTCAGGCACATTCCAAGACTCATTTAAGTTTCACCTCCGTCTGATACCAGTTGTTTCACTTCTGTGTCAATGAGCCTCGCCCTACCTACTACTTCCCTCCGATTGGCCGGCAGAATCTATTTGTGCATCACTGACACAGCAAAAAATGTTGCTGTGAATTAACCTCAGCCTCATTTTCCCACCGACTTCTGTTATTGATGTCTTAAGGACAATTTCTTTAATGTCTGTACAAAAACAAGTAACCACGATTGAATACATCAAAATCCATCCAAACATCATTTATACCACATCCACTTCATGTTTGATAAGTGGATGATCTGATCCAAAATGCACAGGCAGAACATGCAAATGCCACACGGAATGGCCCAGACTCCAACCAAGGACATTCTCGCTATAAGGTGAGCGTGCTAACGACTGCACTAAGGTTTTTCACAGTCAGAATTCACAGTTAATTATGCTCCTCTTTTACCTTCTGCTGACTCACGTGCACATGATACTTAATCTTCCAGGAAATGTGTCTTTTAACAGTGGGGAGCTTTATGACTAATGCATATTTGTGAATTAACGCAGATCGAAGTCTCCTACTGAATTGTGTTGACTGTATCATGTAACGCGCACTATGAAATAGTTTAGTGACTGTTGTATTTTTCTGTTCTCTTATTTCTGATGCAATATCAGGTTTATCTTTCACATTAACCATTAGTTAATATACTTCTTTCTTTGTATACTGAAAAGTACCAAATTGAAATTTGATGAAGACTATTATTACAATTATATTACCATTATTCACTTATATAACACAAATAACTGACATTAACATATTGCTCTAGATAAATCTGTACTTCCATGAGAAAAATATTAGTCCTGTTAGGTGCTTTCTGTTTCACTCGGTAATATTTTTTGATCAATCATAATTAATGAAGGGCGAATTGTCAATTACCTTTACAATTTAAACAAGCATTGACTTCCTCCAGACAGCCTCATTGGTGTTTCAGTCATTGATGTTTTGTAGTTAATCTCTTATCTAATCTAATAAACTAAAATTGTTCATTTTATAGGCTGACCCACTTGTGTGGAACTGACCTGCAATGAAAAAAAAAGTACAATCTAAATGTTTGACTTTCCACAAACTGAGAAAATATTGAATGAGAATGAAATGAAGAATAAAATATTTTCTTTTCTGTCACAAAAATTGTGCTTCATTGACACGTTCTTACTTGTTATTGTTGAGTCTAAAACCTGGGTTACATTGTATAACTAACATATTAGATAGTTCTCTAATTCAGTAAGCGAGTTATAACTATAATTTGCTGACAGGATTCTGTAAACATTTTAGTCACTTTTTTAATATCATATGAGCTCTTTATAAATGATGTCATAACAAACAATGAAATGGTTTAAACAAAAAACCCCGATAGTCACAATGTGAGGAAAATGGTGCCAAGTGAAGTTGACCCATTGATCCACAACGACCACGTCAATTAACAATCACTGATCTTTAGACCTTTCGGAGTACAAGGCCTCCATTCACTGCTGCGTACTACAGGATAATAGGAAGTAAAACGAGTGCTGCCTGAAGCAACAGAAGGATAACTGTAATCTGTTTGATGCCTGGCGTGAAAAGAAATCCATGGGGACAGATGCATTTGATCTGCATCTTGTGAAAATCTCGATCCAATGGCCACTCGTATCTTTAATTTGCCTGCGTATTTCCAGCCAACGCGATCCAAGTGACTGCAGCGCTGCCCTTTCTCATTACCATCCCGTTTCACTGGGATACTTGGATCCTACTTTTATTTTCTGAGGTCTTATCATACCATGACCCCCACTGCAACACAAGTCATTACAGATGTGATTTGGCTTGACAACGAATCCAAAAACGCCCCCAAAGCCAACATTTTCTTTCTTTTTTTGGGCTCTCTAAACGTCTACATGTATTTAACACCTAACAGCTACTTTAAATGAGTACGGGAGCAAAGAAGCCCAGCAGACACGCAGCGTAACGGGATGCCTTTCACTATGTATTTTCTCCTCGGCGTCCTGTAAAGCATTATATAACAAACGAACACTGAATCTTAAGCAGGTGCATTTCAAAGCCTTTAGAACAGGAGTGTAATCAATAATATCTACAGCGAAAGCAGCAAATAGGAGTTGATGCAAACATCTGCGCACACTGTACGGTACCGGTGGAACCGTGGGAGTGTGTTAGAGCCTTTCAACATATTTTTCTTCCCCTCTGCCGAGGTAAAACATTACAGTTGATGGCCTGTTTGAAGACAGGGAAAGACAAAGTAACGAAGAGAGCAAGAAAGACAGAGGAAGAGGGAATAGAAATAGAGGTATGGCGCTGTAGCTCAGGGGGGCTTACGAGTCTGCATTCGCCGCTCTCAGATCCGAGCCGCGGCTGAAGGAGAGTGAAAGTGAGATATCAAACAAACTCAGGAGTGATGGGAGAAAAGCGCGAAAGGAGAAAGAAAGACAAAATGAGAGGAAGAGAAAAAGAGAAGATCTCTCCTTTCCCCTTGTGTTGTGTGCATTTTTTTTTTTTTTTTTTTTACAATCCTCTTCACCAAGTTTTTTTTTTTTCTTTTCGTTTTTTTTTTTCCAGTCGAGCGAGGGACGACCTTGCTGGGTAGAGCGCGGCGCTTCTCTCTCTTTTAAGTCCCACTCACTCTCTCGGTTCCCTTTGAGGATCAGCCAGAGGGATCAGCGAGAGGAGAGAGAGTGATAGAAAAGCTGAGGGAAGAGAGACAAGCGGCAGACGTACTGGTTAAAAAAACAACAAAAAAAAAACTGGAGGGGTGACTTGGATTGGGTTGCGGGGAGTCGATGTAGAGTCATGGAAGTGTTAAAAAAAGGTGAATTGAGACTGGACATTGATGGAGGAATCTGCACAAATGAACCGTGGCCACTGAAATCATCTCAAGTGGACTGTTGCGTTCTACCATGACCTTCAAGCCTCCATATTTCCAACTCATCAAAATCTGCAAACTTGAACATTTTGAGAAGTACATGCCGAGCAACATGTGGCAAAAAAAAAAAAAGTTATGATAGAGGAAACTCAATAGGCTGTACCTTTTGTGACTGATTTGCATCAAATTTCCCAAAGTGGTGTCAGTTTTGCAGAGGAACCAAGTAATGTAGTATTCGTAGTGTGACTGTACACAAGTAGATTTTTCAGGCACTGTACATGAGTATTTATGATGACTCACTATATTCTTCAAACTACATTTACTCTACGCAAATACACACTTACCTACTTGTTATGTTAGAAAAACGTTGGGGGGGAAAAAAAACAAAAAAAGAAGAAGAATGACACCTATTCTGCAGGTATTTATTTTTCAATGAGAAAATGCATGAGATGAGAGAATAATAAACTCTTAAAATGTAATTCTTGAAAAATGTCGGTGAGCAAGGGTGGATGTCCGCGATCTTCAGGCCCTTCAACAGCAGTGGATCAAAAACAGACATGATTGAATCATAGAAAACCTTCCTAATAAGGAAAACTCATGAAAAGATCTTTTTTTTTTTTTCAGTTTCAGTGCATCAAATCGCATTGTAACTGAACTGTGAGACTTACAGGAGCAGTTCTGGCTGCAGGTGTCAAATCTCTACAATGAACTTAATCCTCAGTCCAGACAGGTGTGGCACCAAAGAAACAAGACTCTCTATGCATTACCGTTACAGATGTTGTTCGGACTGGGCCTGTGAAATGACATTTCAATCCGAGGACGAGAAACCACAGATTAGCAGAGGGAGTCGAGCTCATGCTGCTGGTATGCTGGATGCTGGTATGTAATCCAGGCTCGTCCAGACACATCTAAACACGCACAACTGTATGGGGCGCCGAGGAAAGATGGCACGACACTTTATAAGAGCCAGTCATGCAGATTGTGACCCCAATTCTGAAAATTCATCAGTCTTTCTCAGGCTCAAATTTTCAATGCAATTGATAAAAAAAAAAAAAAACAATTCTTGAAGAAGCTTTAAAACAACCACATGGAACATAATGCCCGAGATGACATACATATAACAATAAAATCCACAAAATAGCTCACACGATAACATCAGGATGTTAAAAGCCAAGTAGAAGAGGTAGCTTTTAATAGCTGATCTGAAAAGAGGTAAAAGGGTGCCTGTCAAATCTGCAGTCTTCTGTAACCTAGGAGCTGGAAATGGAAAAAAAAAAAAAGCATGGTTCCCTCTGAGCTTAAGCCTGGTTTGGCTGCTTCTGCCGATGAGCTGACCCGGGGGAAGAGGCAGGACTGGATATAACGCTTCAGATAGGTAGGATTCAGAAAGACCACGGAAGGATTGAAAAGCCAATAAAAGACTCTGAAAACGGATCCTAAAATGAACAGACAGCCAGTGGCATGAGGCTAAAATAGGTGAAATGTGTTAATGCTCATGTTTTCCTGTTCAATGACATAGAGAGGTGTTTTGAATGACCGGCTGAAGACAAGCGAGAGAGGTTCCACTAACCCCAACAAAAAGTGCATTGCAGGAATCCAGCCAAATGGACACGGATTACTGTTTCAAATAGCTGCCTCCCAAGAACGGAATTTATTTTGGCCATTTTTCTTCAAATGAAAAAAAAAGAAGCTTGATTCAAGGTCATTGTACGCATCAACTTTGACACTTAAGGATTTTAACGGTGGGCTTGATGTACTGAGCCACGATCTACACAGGGGGTCACGCAGATTCCACCAAAATCCAGTTTCATGTTTCTCTGATTTCAGCTTGTCGCTACAGTCGATGTGTCGAGAGTTTCCGACTCCTTATCTCTGTCCAGATCAGTTTATTACAGTTGTGCCATTACGTCCTCTGTGCTTCCCCTACAGCCTTAATGTTTTCCAGCTGTTCCTGGTGGTCTCCCCTCTCCCGGCTTGCCAGTTTTAGCCTCACTGGGAGTCCAAGGTCTTTAAAGATCTCTCTCTCTCTTTTTTTTTTTTTTTTTTAATAAAGATTGCTTTTATTTCTGAGTCTTTGCCTGCAACTTGGGTCTTTTTTTCCACTGACAACCATCACTTCCACAACAATGGCCATGCATTAAATCACATTGCATTGCTAATCTGTGAAGACTTCCTGGAAAAGTCCTACTCCTCTGATTCATTCAAGCACATTCTCCAAATATTCCAACAGTGCAGTAAAAGAGTTCAGGTGGTTAACTTATGAGACAAGAATGAATAAAATATATATAATTTTGTCATATTGTCTTTGCAGTGTGTCTGGAAAAAGCTAAGGGGGTGACGGCTTCAGAGAAAGACTGTTACACAGTACATTACCTCACTGGGAATGCGAAGCTGACAGCGTGGGATATCTTTGTTATGACAACTTGACAATGACCGGTACAACATGACCTGCTAATGTCTTTGACAACTGAACCAACCCTGAGCATGTTTGTTAGTTTCATGTGTAATTTCTGTTCACCCATATCATCATCAATTGTGACACTTTCACATGTATACCAGGTTCACGTCAGGTCGTCACCACAAAGAACAAATAACAGCGGCCATGCAAGTAAAGTAGCACAATTGTTCTAATGACACTTAATGACAACAGTCCCAAGCGTGCATCGGGACTGTTGTGCTCATGGTGAGTGTCACGCCAATCATTTTCACGGACCTTTCATTAAAGGTTACCCTGTTGTTCATT
This sequence comes from Blennius ocellaris, assembly GCF_963422515.1. NCBI lineage: Eukaryota > Metazoa > Chordata > Actinopteri > Blenniiformes > Blenniidae > Blennius > Blennius ocellaris. Next base: position 3,876,915 of record NC_137666.1, read on the forward strand.
CACACAGATGATTTTGTTTTCCTAGTATCCACACGACAGAAGATTTTTGATGCCAGTGACTTGAAGGCTGATTGAAAGAGGTAATTTGTTGACCGCCTTAATGCTGTTACTGTATTGAAAATATATTTTCCCAGACAGGTTTGAACATCTGCTGCATAAGGCTGATGGAATCTGTACAGGGTGCCAAACTGTGGTAAGGCAGGGTTATATCATTGAACAGGTTATTACCGTGTTTTTTCAGAATAGTCAGCTGTGCGATTTCCTAATAATTCTTGATCTGCCTCATAAAAATGCTTGATTGTAAGGCAGATTCAAAGAACATGGTTTAAGAGGATGCCTGATGTATTTAATGGTAAAGTTGTGAATTCAATGGAAGAAGGGGCCAACAATGAGAAAAATGTGTTGTACAGAAGATGGAAGAGTTTAGGATAGAAGGATAAATGTATGTGGACAAATGCAAAACGACGCTCGCAGTGAGGAAAAGGAATGACAGGATGGTTAAAAGGCAGAATGACAGAACGATTAGAGGCAATAAAGAGTCTGGAAACATTTTTGACACTGAATAGATGCAGCTGATATGACACCCTGTACCAACACGGAGATCCAGCAGTGTCAGAGTCAGCAGCCACACTCGCACTTTGATAAAACGAGGACTGATTTAAAAGATTTCCCAATTGGCTTTGATGCAAATTTTGTGTGAACGTTAACGCTGGCATGCGTCGGTTCTGAACCTCTCCGGCGTTCCACCCGATCAAGTGCTTTGCGAGAAGAACGCAAAGGAAATTGTGAGGGGGGGGGGACAAACCAAAATGAGTTTTCCCCATCGCTGGAGCCGGCGCAGACATAATGGGCAGCTAACAGGGGTCAGCGAGGACACGGGAGAACACTAACAGGGTAACAGATCTGCATAAACACACATACAAGCTAAAGGCTGCCTCATGCACACACACACACACACACACACACACACACACACACACACACACACACACACACACACACACACACACACACACACACACACACACACACACACACACACACACACACACACACACACACACAGAGGAACGCACACACATCTGCATGCTAAATTAAGTAGCATCCGCGGTGAAAGCGGTACAAACTCGCACACACATGCAGTCGCTTGTCTTCAAACAACAACGGTGAGGGAGATATACATTTTCGCCCTGGGTCATGAATTAACACACTCCCACACAGCTGACAAAAAGGTGCACAAAAACACGGAGCCGAGCATATTCATGGCTGGCCTTGATATGCATATGTGCAAATATCTCAAGACAAAGAGGCAGCATTAAGTGGCAGAAGAAGGGTGGTAAATGAGAGCTTGGCTCGGCGTGGCACAGCTAAGCCTCTGCCGATCTGCGACGTTTCTTAGAGGGTTTAAAACCGAAGGGGTTTGTTTCATAGCCTTTCCATTTTTAACTAAACCCCCCCCCCCCCCCCCCGCACACACACACACACATACACACAGCAACCACCGCCACTCCGAGGGGCATCTAAAACTCTTTCTCCATCCTCTGTAGGTACTCTGCTTTCTCGCTCTCCCCACTCAGCCGCCGTTAGCCTCCTTCTGTCTGTTCTCCTCATGCAACCGACAGAGGAGGAGAGCCTCTAATGCCTCTGTGATGGCCTCAGTCAGTGAGGTCTGTCTCCCTGCATACACTAATGCATGGCTCCGTAGGAAAAGAAAACTGGCTGGGTGAGCGCACACATGAACACCCTGTTCTGTAATTTCAACACCTCGACAGCGCTCTTGATGAAAGCCTCTTCAAACAAGTGGATTCTCTGTGCAGAAGGGTGTCAATCAAAAACACTGCTCTTGTTCAAACAAGACAAGAGGTAATATGGCCAACGCGAAGAGCCTCAATCTCTCTGTTCAATGCTTATTGTGGCTGTATCACGGAAACGTGCTACATCAACGTATGGCATTGCATTACAGCGCACATTTAGGTAGAACAGGCGACGGTCCGGTAGCCGATTCCTCATTTCAAGGTTAACCAAAATTTGATGAACTCAATTTGAAATATTTAATGTAAAGCCAACATCTATTTAAAGCCAGATTTTAGCACAAAGTCACAATGTCAACAATAATTCAGAGAACAGTAACACAATCAAATGAAATTGAGGAAAAATTCAAACTCAAAAAATCAGCAAATAGAATAAAGACAAAATTTGAAGATAAAAAAAGAGAATGTAGCGGCGTGTCAAACAACGTGTTGATAATCGATACCACATGTTTAAAAATAAGGACAAAATATTGAAATTCTTGAGCAAATATGATTACAAACACAATTGTGGGAATTGTGATGAATTGCCCAAAAATTGAAAACAAATGTTGAGATTTAAAGAAAAATGTAGAGATTTAACAAAATGTATTAAAAAAACGAAAAGATGTAAAATTGAGGATGCTCTGAAATGCTGATATCAAAGACCAAGAGATTATGCACCAAATCTCAACAACAAATACAAAAATGACAATATTCCAGGTAAAATAAGAGGATGACCATTCTGAATAAATACAAAATGTTGAATTAGGTCCAACTAACCTTGAAATATGAAAACGTGCAAAAATGTAGCAACTGTGCACATGTTGACCTTATTCTTTAAATAACACATTCAAAACAAAGGCTCCACATATTCATTCCACAACATACAATCACATGATGAAGGTCTCCCACTCTCTCTCTCTCTCTCTCTCTCTCTCTCTCTCTCTCTCTCTCTCTCTCTCTCTCTCGCATGCCTTTACTGATGCTCTTGCACGTGCAAAGTGTGGAATTTATTAGGATTATGTAGGACAAGCAGAAGGTAGGTGACCTTTGTTCTGTGTGCTCTGTAATTAGAGTATTTGGTAGCACTGCGTGCGAGGGTCAGGCCCTTCTGGATTGCACTGGAAAAGCCATGGAAACATGGGTGTGGGGTCTGAGTGAAAAAGAGAAGGCGTACATAGCTGGGATGAAAAAGATAATAGCAAGATGAAACAGAGGAACCACAGAGGAGCGTGGAAGATCAGGATGAAGAAGGAATGTGTGCAGAGACGAGGATGAGAAAGAGAGAAAGCGAGAGAGGGAGGGGGGGGAGGGGGGGGGGAGAGGTGGAGGTGGCGGTGGTGGTGGTGGGGGGGGAGAGCAGTGGTCTCCTAACCTGGTGCGACGGGGCGTGTGCTTGTAAATAAACATCAGCCTGAGATTATTCCGAGCACGGAAGCCCAGACCGAGGGGCCCCGAGGTCAGAGTGGGCCCATACCTGGCTCTGTCTCTCACAGAAGCACGTGCACGTGCACACGCACGCTTACACACACATGCACTCAGTTAAAAATGTGCACCCTAATCTACATCCACACCTACAAGAGTTGACTTTGAGCCTGTCCAAAAACTGGTGTAAGCAAACACACAAATAACATTTGGGGGAAACTGGAAAAAAACAACAAAAAAACAAACAAACAATCAAACAAACAAAAAAAGCTATATGGATTCATCTAAGCACAAACACACACACACACACATATAAACTGACAAATGCACACATGCACACACAGACCAAAGGAAAAAAAAAAAAAAAAGGTTTCACACAAAGAGAATGTGCACACTGCGGCAGTATTCACACAGTACCCAAAGACTCAGAAGACAACGCACACGCACACGCACACGCACACACACACACACACACACACACACTGGCAGAGAGTTAACACCCCAGATGTCTGCAGACATCCAGTCATCCATAGCTCAGACACTGTGTGTCATCCATCTCATTTTTCTTTTTTTTGTTCTTCCCTTATTGTTTTTGGAGAAAGCGACTGATGAGTCCAGACGCTGGGATGCGGGATTATTCGCTGTGACATAATGTCGCACTCATGCTGTAACGCTGAAATCACATTGCGCATTCTTAACATGGGCAGAGCGGACCAGAGTGGGCTACCTTTGGCCGGCCCTCCTGTCTGATTTTCAAGGTGTCTTGACTTTGTAAGTCTGCAACAATCTCAGATACTTTGTTTAAAAAGCCCCGGTCCACAGAGAAATATGGCCAGCAGCTAAACTCATGTGCAAACATACATACATCTGCTGCGAAGAAGCATTTTCGCAGCAATATGCGTCCACCTCCATGTTCCACAGTGAGGAAGATGAGTTTGTGGTCATGTGCAATGATTGGCACCAGGAATCTGTTTTGCTCTCATCAGACGTCTTTCTGTTGACCATGAAGTTTCTCAAACACTGAGGTACCTTTGATGCCTTTTCAGCTTTCTTCAAAAGTGTATTTTTACTCTCACTTCTCCTGAAAGGGTTTCACTTTGTGACAACAGATGTTTAACGCTAATGGACGACCCTTTTTAAGTTACGCACTATGTGAAGATACAGAATGCTGTTTTCAGTGTCTCTGGAAAACAAATATCTTGGTTGTCGCCTGATTCCGGTTGCCCCCTTCATTTTGATATGCTAATTATGTCCTCTGCCTATGGAATGTCTTCTGTACTGCTGAAACTCAGCCCAACAGCATGATGCTACCACCACCATGCTTCGTGGAAAAGATGCGCTGTTTGTCGTGATGTGGACTGTTTGATTTTGGCCAAGCATTGTGTTGAGGAAAAAGGTTCCATTTTTTACTCAGCGCAAACTTCGTGTGCAAATTGTAGTTTTCCAACTTATACTTTGGATATTGTTTTGTCCATGTCTGTCAAATAATGCCCAACCATACTAATCATGCTTTTGCTTTTTTAAGGAACACACGGGGGATCCAGAAATGGTTTTTCCGTGCACTGCACGTTAAACTCACTTCTAATTTCTTTTCATCACTGAGGTCATCTTGAACTAATGCATGATTAACCATCCTAAAATCCTTCATGATAACATTTTGGCCTGTGCAAAGCAGCTCTATTAATAACAACTTAATTGAGAAAATAATCAATGATGAGACACCGAGCAATGACTGTACTTACTGTTCGATGCCTGGGGATAAGTAGAGTTTGGGGGAGACTTGGGTAGCCTCAGCATCCTCAAAGCTCACCGAGAGAAGGGCCATATCCTCTCCTGGGTCCAGTGTTGTGTCCTTAGAAAGAAAAAAAACAGATCAACTGCATCACTTTTCTGTGGCAGGTCGGATCTATTGACGTTTGTTTGGACATTTCAACAACTGAGCAGAAATTTCGACCAGGCACTGACGAAATTTTGAAGGTGGATCCTCGTACCAGTGCCTGATTTGTTTAAATGTCTGAGCATTTATGAGTTTACTGGTCATTAAAGTGTAGTCAAAGAAAACTGATATATTGATATTTACTGAGAGAATATGGAAAACAGTGGTGCTAACAACAAACTATGTTTTAATTGAGTGAAACAATGTTATTTTAAGGTGACAAAATGTCATTGGATTACTTATACTGGTGGCTGACGGTGTGTTAACGGTCTTATGTACACAAAGGCATTTATTGAAATGTTGTCAGTACCTGAAATAGTTTTTTCAGCGCATCGCTCTTTCATCTCTTAATTGATCCCTGTCCAGGAAATCAATTCTGTCCATTTAACTGATTCTATTCATAGTTACTCTTACATAGAGTTGTTTGTTACCTCCTTTGTACTACATTTCCCCGAGCTAAATATCAACTACTTTGTGGATAGATTTAAAAAGGTTTCAGCACTCAGAGAACGCACAAAGTCCACGCAGGGGAATCACACACTTTTAAGGGTGCACAACAAGTGAGTGCGCCACAAGATAGTGAAGCAGATAGAAAAGACACAAAAAAAAAAAAAAGAAAGAAAAAAAAAAAAGCAAAGACACCAGATGAAACATCTGTTTTGTTTCATGCCACATTAGCTTCAGCAGCTGCATCATGAGGCTGAGCTGATGACTAGGAGCACCAATCAAATCATGTGTGAGACGTGTGCCGAGGCCACCCGGAGCTGCTTGCTATAAGAACCTCATCCGTCTCTCTGAGGTCCCAATTCCTTATTTTGTGATCTTTTTTTTCTTCTTTCTTATTTCCCTAAAGCATGGCTGTATACGCCGACACCGTCATTAGCACAATTCCACATCATATACCATTCCAGCCTCTGTCTCCTTATCTCTCTCCCGATGGAGTCTCAGCAGCGTTAATCAAATGTCTTACAGATGGTTTGAAGTCATCCATTTGTTATAATCGCAGCCCGCCATGGTGAGAGGGAATCTAACCACCATACATGATGGACAGAGGCACTACACTACCAGTTTACAGCGAAAGCAGCCACAGATGTGATTAGGCCGATTAACAAATTACACACGCTTTGGTGTGCTTGATAGCCAAAATCAAGACTGGCCATTGGCTTGAGAAAACTACATCCGAGTGGGTGGAAAAATGAATTACTTCAATGAGCATGTTCTCTCTAAGTGGAGTGGAATACATTTTTCTGTATGTAATCTAATGATTTTGACCATTGTGTCTAATTAAAGAAGAAAATCGAGATTTAATCAAAACAATAAAGTCAATGGTGATCGGTGGCGGCCTCAAGTGCACGACAACTGTCAAAGGCACAAGAAGTGTAGGAAGGGTCACTCACAAGCGCATCTTTGATCTGAGGCGGATTTCTAATGTAACATATGCAGATATTAGTCACAACAATGGCTGAAGCTCGGCTGACTGTCACGCAGTCTTGCCTTGTCGCTGTGGATTCATTAGGGGCTGAAGACAGAGGGAGTCAAAAGGAGGCAGAGAAAGACGACAGGGTATGTGGCATCCAAAAGTGTCGCCTGATGGAATCAGCTCGCATCAATATAGTGTGCATCAGTAAACAAGGGCCGCTCTCTTGTCTCACAGCAGCGCTCGCGGCCCCAGCCGCTGACGATACGGGACAGATAGGAAGAGGCGTGGGGACGTTGGGGGCCGGGGTTTGGGAAAAGATTGTTTTGCTCCAGTTTGTATCTGTCAAGTCTTGTTCCCATCTGGAAAGGTGATTTAATAGATGCTTCCTTCGGACTGGGAGAACGTAAACAGACTGATGAGAACCAACGTAAAGGTGAGAGGGCCAAAATAAGAAGACGCGGGCCAGTTGGCTCTGCACAGGGCTGCAGCGGACCGTCCCTCGATTCGGTCAGACTGAAGGCGCTCCTGGAAGAAAGGGTCTTGTTTTTATGTGCGCAATGATTCAGACTCATCTAGTCCCAGAAGACAACAAAGAGCTGTCAGAAGTTATATTGCATCAAGGAAACAAATAAGCTAAAACTAAAGGCAGACCCCTTTAACTTTTAGATTATGTCAGTCTAAATTAAAGTGCCAAGCTTGAAATCTAAACTCCATGGATAGTAAAAAAAAAAAAAAAACGTTGTTCTGTCTTATTTACTCAGGCACAGCCACATGTCAAACTTTCAGATCATTAATTTTCAAGTTTACATAAAACTGAACTGAAGCGCAGGCTTTAACCAGCAATACCAGCATTATGTAAATGCTTGGAACCATATTGTATTACTCACAACAAGTTTTCTAGAAATACCAAAGGTATCAGTTGATTTAGAAAAATCGTTTTCGACTGCATGCACAATCACTCCTATATTGATAGACTTTTTGGAAACGGGAGAAAGGAGCACAACCCTGCTCGCGAGAGTAGATGTACAATTGTGCTATGAACAAAGAAGACACACAGATTCTCCTGCGATCAGAGTTTATTTGCATTGCTGCTTTGGACACTCGTCCATTAGTGCTTGACAGGATACGAGTAACCATTTCCACAAAAAGGCAAGATAATATATCAAAATCACCTTGAATGACACGTTATCTGGCAAACACGCCACTTTTTTTTTTCCGGTTCTTGATAGATTGAGCAAGAATGTAACTAAAAAAAGAAGGGAATATTAAGTCTTTTTCCAAACTTTATCAGGCTAGTTCTCCTTCAAAAAGTCTCAAAAGCGTTCTGTTGACAACTGTCACTGATGTTTTCAGTGAAAGAAACTTGCCTTGAATCACTGAACTTCAAATTGTATCAACTGGATTAAATCCATTAAGGACTCTGGGAACTGGTCCAGTCAGTATCGTACAGTTGGATTGAAACCAAGTACATCACAGGTTCAAGTTTCCTAGTTTGTGTCATTCAAAAAGAAACTATTGAACTCTTAAAAAAAGCAAAATGCTATTGCCAAGTAAATTGATTATGAATAGTCAGAAAAATGAATGCACGGTAACTGAAAGAACACCATTTCAGCGGGTAAACTGTCTACTGGAGCTGAACTGTGCGAAATAAACAAAACCCGCAAGGTTCCTCTGCAGATAAATCCCCATGAGGCTAACAAAGGTAAGTGGATTGTACTTTTACGGCAACTTTTCACTATTTTAGCGGTCCCCAAAGCACTTCACATCGTTAATCACATTCGCCCACTGAGACACACACTAATGATGATGGTTGCCAGGCAAGGCGCTCAATCAATCCATTGGGAGTAATCTGAGGTTCTGTGTCTTGCTCAAGGACACTTTGACATGTGGGCATGACTCGATGGGGGAGTGACACTGCAACCTTTCGACTGAGAGACGACAAACTCCGCCAAATGAACCGCAGCCACATGGTGTACAAGATAAGGCCTTCTTTAGATCTTCACGGACGTTAAATTAAGGAAATTAGATAAGTAAATATACATATCAGGAGTTGCGTATGCACGAATCCATGTTATGTGACAAAGACTCAGCTCTTGAAAGCAGAGTGCAAAACAAGGATGTTTGTCTTTGTAGCTCTGCTCAAATTTCATGATGCAATTTTGTGGGGTAAAAAGTTTCTTAAGTGGGACATTTAAAGTAAATTAAAGTGTAGAGGGGAGCAATACAAATGATTTACTTGACAGCTGGTTTTGGTTATGGAATACACAGTGTAGCAGAAGGGATATTCCTGCAGTGTGCTGGCAATTTAGAAGAATTTGGGCTAAAGAAAAATCCCTCTGATGCTTTTCTACTCTCAGAAGCTTAGAGAATCTCTCCAGGAAGATTGTGAAAAAACATCCCAAAAGGAACAAATGTTGACCTTTTCACCCACTTGTCTTGAAACCATTACTTAAAACTGTAACAGAAGAGCATTTTACTCTCTGTAATGAAATAAAAGCCCTTCTAAATGTCCATTAATGTTTATCCCTTTTAACCAAATAGACTCTGGGGCAACTGCTGCTTATGTAAAGAGTGTCAAGAAGGGATATTGAAAAAGCCATCGCTCCACAGGCCACAGGCAGCACCTTAATGAAGAGACTACTTCATTGGCAGATAATGAGCACTGAAATGGCCTCAGTGGAAGGACTGTAATGGACAGAGGATGTCCAGCAGCAATGGTGGTTGGATATTTAGTATACGCCCCCAGAGAAAGTGACTCAAGAGCCGAAGGGCCAGTTTTAAGAAGGAGAGCAAAGAGCACGGCCATGTACGGACATTAAGGTTAGAGGGTGCCTCCAAGACAGAGCCTTCCACGTGGCCACAAACCCCGCGTCTTACATCCTTTCTCTTGCAAACACATAAACACATACACACTCACACAAACGCACATCCCCTCGCTGTGTCCGTCCTTGTGTTTCCCATTGCCCCAGCCTCTGGCAACTCCTCTGTGTTGCATGTGACGGGCTGGAAATGTGACAGCTGTCCTTATGCCAGGCCAAAGTCTGGCCAAAGTCACAACACACACAAACACACTCACTGTCGAAGCGCTTGTACGGCAAGGGGCTCCACTGCGGGGCTCGTACGGAGGAGGTAAGGGCACTTTGTCCGCCTTCTTCGCCCAACTTTAAATGTCATGCTCAGTGTAATAGGGCGCCTTTGACTGACAGCAGGGCTGCTGTGTGAGGACGTGTCCGGCTTCTGGGCCAGTAGTGGCCCCGTGCATGTGCTGGACACGGCGCCTCACTCATGAGCAACCATGAAGTGATACTGAAAGCTAATAAATCCGGGCGAGGTTGTTATCAAAGTTAAAGATGATGAAAAACTCTTGTTTTTCAGTGCTTTACACCTGCCGGTAAATTTGATTTTACATGATTGCAAAAATGTAGTCAAATCTTGCAATATGGAAAGACGAGGCGACGTGGCACACTTAAAACTTCCAAAGGTGGGAAAGTATGTATGCACCATGACCAGATATCTAGTTAATTTTTTGAAAGATTTGGACTGAAATTACATGAAATATATTACAGATCAAAAGTATTGTCAGGTTAAAAAAGATAGACATTCAATACCTTGTGTAAATGGCCTGATGGTTTGGATAGTCCCAAAGAAATCTGCATTCAATTAAAAAAAAAAAAAAAAATTGGGGGGGGGATTCACAAAAATGTGCAAAAAAAAGGGGCAAAAAAACTCCTGCAACTTCCAGTCAGGAAATTAACAATAATGGCAAAATGTCTCTATTACTCTGCAAGGATGAGGACACACAGTGGCAAACCCCATTAAGTGTGTCTCATTATCCAATTTTTGAACCGTGGGACAGGAAGCTTTATATCAGAGCTTTATTCCAACATGTGGCACTTATTAGAAATAAAAAGCTTGCAACAGCACTTAAGAATGAAAAATGTAAATAACATCTGTGAGCTGAAAACAAATAATGTCATGTATAATGTCACCCACTCTTAACATGATGGGCTGGAAATAAAAGTAAAATTAAGCCTGGATTAAAAAGGACAGAGTATGTAAAACATTTTAACTTACTACGTAAGGCTTTATTTTTTTTTAGTTCTTCATGACATCAAGAAGAATATTGTAATTAGGGAAACAACTGTAAAATAATATTTGACCTGTCAAGAAGTTAGTGACATCACTTTCCACCATTGCCATCTGCAAGGACTCTTTTCTATTTTGTTTAATATTTGTTGTGTAAGATCTATTCTTCACATTGTACATTTTAAGCTTGATATTTGAGTATTGGTCAAAGGTGTTTCAGAAATCTGCTCCAAATACTTTTTAATGTGCATGTTAAAGGCCAATACTGAAGAAATTGAAATGAGCAAATGATTTGCAAAACAAATCCACGCAAATTTGTGTTGGAAAATACTGTGGGGATCATTTGAGAGCACCACACAAACTCACCATCTACTTTTACAGGGCAAGAGTTTTAAATGGAGCTGATTGGCATCTATGGAGAGCGGACTGGTGGGACACATTAACTAATGCATGAAGAGCCTTTCAGCAAAAGGCTTTGAGTGATTGTCTAACATTGAGCGCTACATGCTTGTGTTCGCCCTTTTTTTTAAATTGTTTGACAGAAACTGATGCAGTCCCAGCCCAAAGGGCAGACGGAGAGTGCCAAGGTGGTTGCTTCCAAGGTGTCTCATTGCATGACAATACATGTGATCTAGAGGGAAGTCCAGAGCAAACACCACCCGGGGACAGAGAAGGTCTTTCCAACTCAAAAATGTATTGGAAGCTCCACCCTGAGATTTCTTTAAAACTCCCCTCTTGGACAACCTCTCGGCCCACGCAGCCATGTGGGCAGGTAGATGATTAACTAGACAAAAAAAAACTGCGTCTCCACATAGTTGTACCCTGTGCCAGGGCTTTTCTTTGACAAGCAGACAATAGGCGAGCGATTACAGAGCACACAGAGCTCCACCTGGAACCATGAAGGCAGAGCAGCACCCAAACACACCTAAACACCGCCTTGTTGCCACAGTCACAAAGGCTTTTGTGCACGGGGTGTGTTTGCAAAGTGAAGAACATGAACATGTTTGTGTGTGTTCCTTATAGTGTAGTGTACACAGTCGATTAGTACGATGGGTGTGCCCACAAACGATAATCTGCTTGTCGGGACGCTCTCAAGTTAACACGTTTTGTTACATCAGTAATGCAGAGAGGAAGAGAAGTGCTTGGTGCTTCTGTTGGGGAAGATGGAATGAAGGTTGAACTGTACCACTCATGGTGAGTGACTCACCAAAAAGAAAAAGAAACTGAAAGGTAGATTTTTGTCATGTCAATAGAAGAGTTAATGACCATAACATCAGTATCCACTGTCTTCTTGGCTTCATGGCGGACTTCCTATAGAGTGACGACTTACAAGCAAAATGTAAAAAAAACAAACAAAAAAAAGTATCCTGCAATCATGAAAACTGAAATGTAACCACCTATGTGCTATGTCTGCTTTATTAAAGTATACCCTGCACAGGATGGAAGTCCATGTGAAAAACTGGAAAACGACTCTATTGTGATTCAATCTGAAATCATTGAGGTGTTCCTTCAACTTATTCATTCGCGAGACATATGGTACAAACTGAAAATGTCACAAAATCAATGTTGTCTTCATTGAAAAACTACAACAACAATGACTTTAGAACTATGATTGAAGGAGTCACACATAAATGAGTTGTCATATAACTGGGATGGACTGTATAGAATCAGAAAAATATCAGCTTGCAATACTATAAACTACCTTGTTAGTTTAGGAAAAAATGAAAACACTTAACCCCCCCCCCCCCCCCCCCCCTTCCCCATGCACTTGGCCACCAGCCTAAATCTTTACTAGATTTGGTGACAATAGCTGGCAGATGACCAACACGTGAGCCACCGAGACAAACTGGTGAACTATCACAGCAGCGCGAGTCATATGCTTGACCGTGGCCAAGTGTTACTGATACTGTGTCACTGATAACATGTCAGTGCAATGATCTGCCTGTGCCGAGCGAATCTCCAGCGTGTGACGCTGGGGCTTCAAGCCACAAGGGGTGACTCAAGTATGTGAATAACCACATGCGTGTTTGTGTGTGTATGTGTGTTTCAAGAAACACATGGATGCATGTAGTATGTTTGTGCCGATGACACAATGCAGTGTGACCTGTAAGTCAACTCCTGAGTTGATAGTTGACAAGACTCTGTCCAGTGTCCTTACGTCGCTAATCTACAAGCGATTTGATTGCACTGCGAGCACCGCGGAGGCATTCTCGTGATCCCATGAGGTTTCCGAGTCGATGCAAGCTTGAAACGGGGCTTTCTCGGAGCAGAGGACTTAACACACTTGTTCGGTTATTGTGGCATTTTCTGGGGCTGATAATTCTAATTGCATTAGCATTGCTTCACCGGCAAGTGTTGCGGGGTGTTTTTGTCCCGCTGAACTGTTAATGAGTCTATTCCGCTCGTTTGAACCAGACTAGCCTCCTATCCACATTCGGGATAGTGGGCCTTAATGATCGCAGAGTCCCAAGTCATCTGGTTTGTGGCGTTCTGAGAAGAATGGAAAACACTCAGTGGAAGGACAGCATAAAACAGGAATATCAACCACACCTTTGTAGGGCTTTTGCAATTGCAGCACCTATTGTATGGCTACTTTTTGAAAACTTGAGACAAGTCAGGCATAGATAAAATGAACCAATGACTTAATTGAACCAGTGCCAGCCTCGAGGTTAGAGAAGCAGACTTGGGCTTCAAGGTTAACAGGTTTGAATTCTACTGCTGACAGGTTACCACTGTGGGCCGTTTGACCCCCCCCCCCCTACAGCTCCTCAGGCGCTGGAGCAACACACTGCATGTAGGTAAGGTTAACTATGAATAGGATGAGCTCAGTCCAAACCAGTAAATTCCCTAAAGGGGGTTTGATAACATGTGCTTTCTTTCTGTACAGATTTACGGTGCTCTTGCTGGGTAATGGGCCTGGGTTTGGCAGTTATGTCTCTAAAAGAGGTTTCAATACGAAAGTATTTGGATAAATTGAGAGAGTGGGACAAATTCAATCCTAATGTTAGGGTTTGCTGCCTATATCTCCCAGTCCATGTATTAAATAGACTTAATGCAAAACAATGAATTTCAAATTGCTCCCAATGGCCAGTGGGCACGTCGCATGGCAGCAATTTACACCAATGCGTCAATGGTTGAAAGTGACTATTAGCAGGGGAGAACACTATTTCCACTTCATCTGATAATGATACATCAAAACTGTATACCTAAAACATAAAATTCTGTCTGCTATTGCTGTTATATCCTGTATTGCGGTCATGAGCACTGACAGCCATCAGTGATTAATAATAAGAGCTATTGTATGGGAGTTACATTCAACAAACTCCTCAGCTTATTTTCCAGCACAGCACTAATGTCCGTCATATTACTGAACCCCTTGTGCTCAGATCACTGACATTACAGCCTATTTTCTGTGGACTGCCTATGTAAAAATGTTTTTCCAACGCGGAAGCCAGTTAAACAAAAGACAGCAACCACACCAATTTGATATGGACTGCTGACAGCCGCAGATTCCTTGTTATCTTTACTGCTTGTGTTAATACACAGCTGTAATCTATGATACCCCGCGAGAGCTGTAAGAGACTAAAATATCCCACGTATTCTCTTTGTAGTTCCCCTCAGAAAGCTGATGTGTCTGATACAACTGATGCACGACAGTACGGAGAGCATTAGCAGCTTCGCCCACAAGCATGACAAATATTAGTTGTTCGTTAATGTACAATTAATACGGGTGTTTAGTCTTTAGATTCTGATTCAGATTTAATGCTGCAATACATTGCTTTGGATTGGGGGGGGGCGAGAATGGTAAAGCTTGGTACAGATGGTTCTTTAAGAACAGCAAAGGCCGAGACTAATAAATGAACATGGACAGGCAACATATAGGGCCACAATATTACCCCGAAGGCAAAAGGAAAGGCAACGATTTGAAAGCTAAATCAAAACTGACTGATAGCTCGACTGGAGTTAAGGAAGAAGACGGAAAAAAAAACAAAAACAAAACAAAGGATTAGGAGGAAGAACATCTGGAGGTGTTGGAGAAAAAATAATATATAGATAATGCACAACTTGATAGAGAGCGAGGGCGGAAAGTAGGCCAGATGGAAGTAATTCCATGGAGGCGTGGGGAAGAGTGGGGAGGGGGCGAGGAGGGTGATGGAGGAGGAAGAGGAGGAGGTAGGTGGTGTTTTTTTTTTTTTTGGGGGGGGGGGTATTCTCCTGGGAACACAAAGCTGGAAACCTCTGATGCTCAGCTGGGGGTACGTGCAGGTGGGTGGGAATCCTCGTTCGGAGACGTGGTGTGGGTGGCGATTGGAGGAGGGTGGGGGTGGGGGTGGGGGAGGGGTGAGGCGGATGGCGGAGTCGCTGAGGGGAGGCGTACGGGAGGCGGGCGTGACCTTTGTTATCAAGGAGTCACGCTGGGGTCACTGGAGCAGTGGTGCTCTCGCAGCACCTAAACACCTGAGGCTATGTTTTCTCTTTGACTCCCTCATCCTGCCGAGGTCCTTCACATCCTCCCATTATGTTTCTGCCATTGACTTCCACCCTTCAAACGGAGGTGACAGAAGCTTCAAGCATTACATCTCCTCAAAGGCAGGGTGATATTTCACCATTTCCTCATGTAGATGGACGCTTCATCTATTTACAGGCACTCTTGGCGATGTGAGAAACATTAATAAAAGGAGGAGGGGCTAGATTGAACATTGTATCTCAGAGTCGATATCATCAAAAAAAATAAATAAATATATATATATATATATATATATATATATATAAAGCCTAGTTTATAATAGTTTGGCTTCAGGAGATCTTCTGAAATGTTGGAAGACAAATTCAACTGAACATCACTGATAAAATTCTTCACAAATACAACTTGAGCAAGTGCAATAGATTTCTTTCATTAGATTTCTATATTGATGCATATATTTCTACCTCAACTGCCACCAAACAACCCACACCCCCTTTAAAAAAAACAACAACAAAAAAAACGAACTTTTTAGAAACCTTTTCCTTTCTTCAATAGAATGTGGGCATCATTTTATGCCTCCGTTCTGTTTTATGTCCATTTTTTGTGTAATAACAAAATTTTGACATTTAATCTGTATGCTTCCTTTTTCCATTAAATACTGAATAATTTTTCATGCTGTTTTGAAATGACTTTTACTGCTCGTTAAGTGCTCTTTATTTATCTGTAAAGCCTTTCTGGCGGGCTTTTAGCTGAACTTAGATTAAGACATTAAAGACATTTGCATTTTCTAATACAATTAAATTCAAGTGTTTGTCTTTTATTACCCCTCCCTTTTAATGAAATGACAGTATTTAACAGCATTTTGCCAAAGCAAAAAAAAACAAACAAAATTAATTTGAATTGAAAAATATTTTTGATTCCAATTTCTCAATTGTGATTTTTAAATGGATTTTAAATTGAACATTTTGACATTGTTGACATGGATTTATGGAATTTTATATTTCATAAATAACATTACATTATATGACACTGTAAAAATATAGCTATTATTGTGACAACATAATCAAAAGTGTGTAGAAATTATAGCAAAGAGTGAGAAGTAAGAAAAAGGAAACAACTCAATAATTAGGATTCATTATTTTCATGAAACTCTATTATAAAAAAAAAACTGCTCCTGAAACAACAGAAGGATGATGAGTCTATCTAGATTAGCAGTTTAAAAGCCTCTTTATTGAATAAAATTTTCAAAGAAGAAAACCGATAAATGTATACGACATATTTACACACTAATGTTCATTTAACTGGTAAAACATTCTGATAATGAATCTGCTAATTAAATTTTAGACTTGCTGTAATGTCATTCACATCCTATAACCATACCCATTACAATTTACTATTACAGGTTTTGGTTGCCAAAAAGGTGCAATGCAAAGAATGTTGCTCATACACAGTCCCATCAGTCTGGATCAGTGTAATATCTTTGAACAGAAAACCAACAATTTATATATATATATATTTTTTTTTTATCACAGAGGAGGCCAACAATAATTTTAGACCAGAAAAGCTAACAAAGAGTTGCCACTGTGATTTTGTATGCATTGAAAAGAAAGTACAGCAAAGACAAAGACCTAATTAAAAGTGAAAAACAAACAAATGCCCAGGGTGTCATTATCATCATCGAGTTGAGAAAATCTGCTCTCCATGTTTCCTGTCTGCTACGACATCGTGATGCAATAGCTGACTCAGGCACAGCGAGGAATATGTTGTTTATCATGTGCAAACAATTATCAATTCAACAGCGTCAGAGCCGTTCGGTGGCATTAGTCACTGCATATGGTCCCACACCTAGCTATGATATGATACGGAAAGACTTAATAGGCCAAATGTGTGTCATCATCATCATCATCGTCGCGATCATCAGTGAAATGGGAATGCGCCAAGGTGCATCTGACGAATTCTCACTTCCAGGGACGAACACGTAGCTCAGTTTGGTGCTGCTGCGTGAAGTCCCGACGACTTACGGGAGACGGAAACCCGAGGAGGGGGAAAATGGTGGGAGAAGGAAAAGGTCAAGGGGCTCATGTTCGCCGTTGCTGCTAAGCCACCTCGTCATGCAACGGGGCTCTGCGCCACCAGTCGTGTGTCACGAGAGGTAATGACGGGAGGAGGCCTGGCTCCTTCGACCTGGGGGGGGCGCGACCTTTCTGACAGCCCCTGTCTGTCGGCGCAGCCACCGAGGTTGATGCCACACGGTACGGGTCAGTGGATGGAAGTGCGGTGGAGGTGAGGACGGGTTGCACACAGTGGGTGCCGCCTGAATCCAGGTAAACCAGCAAACCTTTTGAGCTCGTTGCATGCTACCTTACCACAACCAATGCATGACAATAAACATATGTGTCCAAAAACACCCCCCAAAAAACTCTTTACCTTCTTAATATATGTTAATCATAAGTGTAGGTGAAGCGCTGACAGTAAAAATGTGGGATTAAAAACGCACTGACGAGCACTTCAGAGGTGGAGATGAACTAACAAAGGTTGTGGATACTGCCCCTCCTTGGAGCCGCTACTGCAACAACAAAACAATGGGCATAAGGCAGTTGCCATATAATTTCAGTAAATTTGCGGTTGCAAACCAAACCTGTTGCAGAGCCTGAGAAGATTGAAACTCGTTCCTTTAACACGCAGATCTCACTTTATTTAGAAATAGAAAAATGAGAAACAGTCAAAATAGGAAAGTTGCAGACTTGTTAGAGTCATTCTACTTCCCCGGGGAAAAAAGCCGAATGGATCCTTCCACAGAGTTTTAGATATATTGACCTATGAAGTCACACAAAACAAATCACTTTTGAAACTGCATATTTACACATTTGAACTCAATTAAAAAAACATACTTGGCCCTAAGCGTCTTAAAAACACACCATTTGACTATATAATTGCCATACAAGGATCCTAATCATTGTGTTCTTTACATCATCAGCACCCATCACATAAAGAGAAACGTGTCCGATCAAATGAATTACAAGTACAAGCATGCATGGCAGCAGGGCCATGTTTTAAAGGCACATTTAAACAGCATGCTTTTTTTTCTTTTAAATCTTTTTTTTCTTTTAAATCAAAAAGGCCAATCATTATTTGCAGGTTTGCAACGGCACAACAGGCTATGCATGTAATCCTGCTGCACGATTTCAAGTTCTGCCTGATTTTCCTGCCAAGGCTGTCCTGCCCTGTCTAATGCAGCAAAACAGGAGGGTGAGGGATATGTGTATCGAGCACAGCCTCCACATGCCCACACAGTTTTCACACGTCTTGTTTATATGGTATAAGTGGTATACTGCTGTATTTCAGCATTGTACATGCTGTACTATGTTTAGTTTGTAGTGGTGTATGCCTTTGAAAAGGATCCTCATGAAAAATGGTGGGATAACTTTTCACTAACTTTGGATCCAAGAGTGAATCAAACTATTGTTTTGTTTTTTGCTTAGATGCTTCCATAACCTCCTTCTCACACCTAAAAACAAGTCGAGGCAGCAGCAGAGTGCTACTGGAACAGTAATGGTTATGTCATAGGCTCAAATATTTACATTTGGATCTGTGGGTGTTTCAGGGTGTGGACATCACTAACCACAAATTGATATTTACAAGAACATGGATCAAGTACTTTATGGTTTCCATGGCATTTCTATTTTTAGGGATTCAAATGACAGTTACAGTATATCAGGCGTCTACGCGCGCATTCGTATCTATTCGAGGTAATATGCCCGAGTCAGACGATGCAGTCATCTCAAATGACCTCACACTCCACCAGACTTTTCTGTGCTGAGGCTTTTACGATCTGCGCCATGAATTATTACCGAGTGGGTATTTGTATTCTGAAACCAAATATGAACACAACGGAAAATAAGGAATACATTTTTTTTTCCCTTATAAAATTGCCTGGAACCCATTTTCTAATGGAAACAGTGGAGAGTAGAAGTAGTGTTTCCAGAGAAATTTGGACAACTCATGCGTTTATCAACATCTGTGGTTATTTGAGGAATCTCACAATCTTTCAAGTAAATAAGTAAGCACTGTATTTCAGGGCTGTTGTGTGGGATGGCAGCTTCGTTGAGTGTTTCTATTTCTCTTGATATAATGACCAGCACTACATCAGCAAGACATTGGGTGCACCTCATCTACGCCTGTAGACATGTTGGATATGATCAACTCAAGTTGACAATAGAGAACAATGTTGATTAAAGTGATTCTGAATACAACATATCTGTTAGTTTGAGAGATTCACTAAGTTTTTCCCTGGGTACTTTAGTTGACCAACACAGTACGAAAACACGGTTATGAAGTTAATCGGTGACTCTGAATTGCCTATAGGTGTGAATACTAGTGTGTGTGGTTGGCTGTCTCTTTGTATTTGTCACGTGATGGACTGGTAACGATGATCAAGCAGGATAGAAGATGGATAGATACTGCAAAAATGTGAAAGTATTCAACAATGCCATACAACTAACATTGCTTTCACAAGTAAGCCTTTATCCAATAGTTATGTTATGAATGGTAAATTACCTTTAAAACGTATTCATTTTTGCACAGTGAACGTCGTACCAGTGAAAGTGAGCAAAATGTCAACTAAATGAGCTTTCTCATGCTTCCTGGACTCTTCATATGAACACGATACACTCCTAATAGTCCAGATTTCTTTCTCTGAAAGATGCAGCTGTATATGCCCGAAACACATTCAATGCAACAGGTGCCTTTCCTTTCAAGGGCCATCCTTAAAGGTCAATCATGTGTACCTATGATTAAAACTAGCCCAAACCATCAGTTGCTAACACGCTATTGCCCAGGTGTCCTTTTGATATTTTCAACTGTGGACACTGGGTGGTTGCCCTGCACTTTCTTCATGACCGCCCAAAACATGAGGGAGATGAAAGCACATTATTATTAACACGAACAAGCTTCTTCCAGATTTCCTTTAACTTTCTGACTATGTGATTTTTTTTTTCCCCCCCTCCTCAGAAGTCTGAAAGCGGTGCTGTGCCAGATGTTAAACCACCTGGTAGTAACACAGCAGGGCACTTAAAAAAAAAAGAAAAATAGAGAGAGAGAGAGATTCTGTGAGCACAACAGAATCACATCCCAAATCGTGGCCCTCCATTTTTTGTCAATCAACTACTGTTATAGGCAAGGCCACGTTTACACATAGCCACATATTTACAAAAAGGCATATTTCCCCTTCTATGTTTTTAGAAATAATGTTCGAGTGTGAGTTTATCAGCTGATATTGTCATGAATACAAGTTGCAGTCAACAGGAAACAGTGAGTACTCTCAATGTCCTTCTATGGAGACGAGGTCAAAGAGGGAACAGCTCTCCTTCCCTCTGATGTAACACTTACGTTGGAAGACGACCCGCAACCCACCAACTCACTGTATCCTTCTCTTTTGCAACTGAATCCAGCATCTTGCAACACATAAGTTTCAGTTTGCTGCCTCAGCAAACTCAGGGGAGCGTGTGCGTTTCCTGCCATCAGTTTGGACTGGGAGTTATTGAGAAGTAGATATTGCCCACATATTTACCGGCTGGTAACAACTTATTGGAAATGTTCTTTCTCCAGCAATGCAGTCGGCAATCACACCTTTGTTCAAGTGACAGAATCTTGAGAAACTCACGCGCACAGACACACACACACACACACACACACACACACACACACACACACACACACACACACACACACACACACACACACACACACACACACACACACACACACACACACACACACACACACACAGAAAATATTTTAACACTTTCCGCACTGTCACTTCATATTTCTGTTTTAGACCTTTTATGCGTGACATTTAAATTCATCTCCGAGAGCATACTGAGCTATAATACATCCACCGTTTAAAAGCCACATAATTGTTTATCTGCATGGAAGCATTGGCTGGCCTTTTCAGATTTCAGTCGTACACTACATTAGTGAAGCGCAAACTGGCAATTACTTGATGATGTCTTTTGGGCAACTTGATTTCCGACAAAATGCCATGTCTCAGTATTTCTGTGGATATTCCAACACTTTTAAAACAGCCTTTCAAAAATCAGTGTGCCAGCGGAAAAGACATTCCCGATATGCTCTGATGTCACACGGAGCCCAGTTGGAGATCAGACTTCACGTTTCCCACAGCGAAAGCAAGAAATGCAAGATGCAAAAGAGAGTTCAGGACATGCAGAGTCAAGGAGCATCAAATCACAGTATGGATAGCGTGTGTGTGTTTAAAAAAAAAAAAACAACAAAAAAAATCTCTCTGTGGTCAAAAGTGCCCGCTAAACATTACATGTGGTTGGTGGCTTCTGGGTGATCATCCATTAGTGATCTTACAGATTTACAACTGAGGTCACAAAGATTCCGACTGCAGCGCTGACCAGGCCCGTAGACCCTGGGTTTCGAATATATTTTGTGCTTTAATGGCTAAAGCTTTAAAGATTGAGCAAAGAAACAACACTACCTGCATCAGGTGGAGGATCTTTCAGCATGAAAGCACAACTTCTATGTTTGCGGCCCTACAAGAAGCCTACAACTGCTTTTTTCCTCCAAACCGGAAGCTCCAATTAAAACCGTTTTAGCTGTTTTTGCTGCATTTGTTATTTTTGGTATATTTTAAAGAATAAAAAAAGAACTCTATATCCTGCAAAATATATTTTTAAGAAACGTCAAGAAAGAATAAAACCTTGGATTCTTCTGGTGAGATAATCACACATTCTTTGAAAATCTCTAAAGGTTCCAATAAGTTGCAGTAACCAGCATTTGGCAAGACTTAATAACTGGTTATGTACAAAATTAACTTTGTCACATTTAGTAAGTACTATAATGAACAAACAGGTTTACACCTACAGTGTGGGCTTTTTTTTTTTTTTTTGTTAAGTTGAGGTTGAACAGAAAGAGAGATGCTGCAGTAGAGGCAGAGCCCAGCCAAAGGAGCAGCGCGCTCTAAGCATTATGGGAGTAACCTGCAATTATTTTATAGCTCTTAAGATTCCTGAGCTCTTAGTCAGTGTTTACCGTGCAAGGGCACGGCAAGGCCACAAATTACAACCACTCATTGTGGCACCAAACGTTCAGCAGTCACGCACAGGCCCGAGAGTTCCTGCAAAGTAGTGGACAAAATGCTGAAAATGAAATGACAAAATTGTCATGCAATGGAAGTGGTTAGTAGGTGATATTTTGATGTTGCTGTCCCTATTCTTTTCTTTTTCCTCCAAAATAATTCGAACTTCAGTCATGCAGTGACCAGAATAATGGTGGCAGTGTCATTTTGAGCTGAGTCATTCAGACGAAATGAACTCAAGTCACCCAACAAAGTGAAAGCAATTGCTCTAACCAAATTGTGCGATAGTTTTTGGCCATCGTGTACATTATAAAGTATGGTGGTGGCAGCATCATGCTGTGTGAATGGTTCTCAGTACAGATACATTAACAGCCTGAAAGAAATGTTTTGAATTCAATCTTTTAGAGAGCGAATCAACAACCAGACCTCAGTCTAATAGAAAATAAAAGAGATTACATACTGACTTCAAATGATTGATTTTCTATGTAATCATTCTTTAAACTATATATACCTTTTGAATTTATTGGCTGCGCCTGCATCTCTTTGTGGTGCTTCATAATTTCCAATCAAGAAAGCCGAATACTTTGATAATAAAACAGTATATAATAGGACATATTTGTTTTCCAGTTGTGTGCAGGGAATTGCAAGACTCCCATCATGTGATGCCGAGCGCTATCTTTAACCACGACTTCTCTAAAAGCCCAACTGCCGTGCAATAGGAGTGGGACGGGACCTCGAACAGAAAAACCACAACGAGAGGGCCTCCCGAGTCGATTGAGAAAGCAATTATGTGGCAACAGGAGAGTTAAGGTAACCACAGCTGCAACACTCTGATTAGTGTGTTTTGGTGTCTCTCTTTAAGAAAAAAACAAAATCGCCACCACGTCTTGTTTAAGGCAAGTTTGTCCTGGCATACCCGAGACATTCCATTGATTTAATGGCTCTGTTTAACTACTGTGCTCACCTAATCCAGGTTATATGAAAGAAAAAAAAAAGAAAAAAGTATGTATTTTAAATGTATTAAAAGGAATAATCAGGTGGTAGTATTGATGAGACTATAATAATGGCAATACAAACTCAACTCAAAGAAAAATCCTTTTGTCTTTTACGTTGAAAATTGTACGTTTTCAGGAAATATGGGAAAACCATTGTTCTGACATCTACAGAAACCATGGCTCAGATTCTCTAAACGCCCAATTTCAGCAACTCCGGTGCAGCTGGGTAGTGGAGCGCTTTCAGGGGAAAATCCTCGATTGCTGTTTGATGACTATTAGGGAAGACAACGCTTCATGGAGCAGGGGAATTGTCTGTCTTAGATAACAGAGATGTGACTGACAGCTGTGATATGTGTTGTGAAAGAATAAACCTGTTCTGTGTAATCGCCTAGGCAAACATAAAAAAAAAAAGAAAAGAAAAGAAAAACAGTAGAGAAAAACGATGCAATGAACAGAGATGAATGTCGTACAGTTGTTCCATCCACGGTTGTATCTATTCAACATCTATCATTTATGTTTTTCTGGCATTCAAGAAATTCAATGAACAATTATTTCATTGAAATCCGAACTACTCTGAGCATGCAGGTCTCACACTATATCTAGACTAAATTATTGTACTTATATAGTCAAGAAGTTAGGATTTCAACTGATAAAAAGACAATCATGCACACAAGCAAGGACACAACCAAAGTGCTCTCATGTGAAAGCCGAACCTTTAACCCAGTTTAGCTTGTCTGCCCTCCATTGTGCCAGTACACAATGTCTCTGGCATTAATTGGTGAGAAAAATTCACAAAGGTTTTGGATGGTAAGGACTTTGTCAAAGTTTTCTCAGCAACTGGACGCCCAAAAGGCCGTCATCCAAAACCAGCAGCAACGGCGGTACTGTGAGTGTCTGTGTCTTGGGGAGTGAGATGGATGATGCAGCATCTAAGGTGAAAGGCTTATATTTTGAAAACCAACAGGAAACAAATTGAAATACACAAAGGGAAGTGAATGAGCCCAAAGGTCCAGGATATTGAATTTTATTGGGGGGGGCTACAGGCCTTCATCAGAACTTACACTATAAGGACTTGTAAGTGGTTGTGGTGGCAATACGAAGAGCAAAAAACCCTCAGGCATCTGTCCCTTGAATGTTCCTCTAACTTGGGAGGTTCCATGAAGCGAGATCTATCAATTCTCCAGTGTAGAGATCCAGCCTTTTGAAATCAATGCAGTCACATGTCGGCAATATAGTGAAGATAGTAGGGGAAATGCATTTTAGACAGTAAAGTCTTACTTAATTTTACCTTAAGTTTCTTTTCTAAAGTTCTTAGTTGACAGCAGTGTCAAAAGTGAGCTTGTGACCCAGAATAGCTTCCTGATTGTTGACGGTGTTTGATCAAAAGCTGAGTGCAAAGAGAAACAAATGCCTTGTTCGCGAATGCAAAGAAGATTGAGGAGAGCTTAAGCTCGAGTATTGTCGGCATAGAAACAGAGGGAAGCATTGTACCATTTCATAATATAGCCCGAAGGGAGGAAATAACAGTGATTGTACAATGATGTCCAGGGAAACACCATATGGAGAGAAGCCATCAGTGGTACATCAGCATTTATGGACATACACATAAATATTGCAAACAAGAATAATGTTGTGAACTCAAGTTAAGTTCATCCTTGGGCTGACTGAATGTCCTTTGTACAAACTCCACCATGTACTAGAAATAATAACAAGACCAAGAGGTGCACGGTTGGATCAAATCTGTTTTTAATTACAAACCTGGGCTCTTCCTGGCAATCCATGAAGAGGACTGACAAATATGTTTTTCTTGAAATCGTTTCACCTTGATGTGATTGTAATAAAAAAAACATGTATTTTTTTTTGAAAGAATGTACCAAAAGCATTGATTTCTTCTACATTTTCTCAGCCTTCCTACACTCTTTTGATGCCACAGGTTTTTTTTCTTCTTCCTCCCAGTAATCCAAGGTGGCACAATAAACGAATAGGATTTAGATAAACGTTTTAGTGGAGCAACATAATCATTGAAGGGTCTTACGATATCACTCGTGTTTGAGAGCAAATCTTAGGATTTGACGGACTTAAATAATGACAGAATCATGAGTCATTTGTGTTGTTGAAGACAATTGAGCCAAATTCTTGATTACAATGCAAAAAAAAAAGAAAAAAAAGAAAAAAGACACATAAAAAGGAGAGTTATCAAAACATAAATACATGAATCATCAGACCTGAAATGTCCCCTTAAAACCAATGATGATGATGCCAGACTAAAACTGCCTTTCTGAACAGGGTCTGACTCATTGCAAGGTAACATTTTGTTTAAAAATTCAGTGCCAGATCCTTTGGAAATGTTGTCATCATGGACGCTAAATTCACCAGCAATCAAAGCTTTGGGATGACGGAAGTAAACTGAAGACAAAAATCCAGGTAAGTGATTCTCGTGAGTGATAACTATAAAAGTTTTGAGGCTAGAAGCATAACATATCAACACCATTTGTAGGTATTCTGCCACATTTACAGGATTACTTTTTGTTATTACTGTGCACATACTGTCACCTTTGATATCTTTTATTTCCCAAATTCCTTATATAATCCAGACAAGAACGTTTATGTTGATGCCAGTACCAAACATATATTTGGTATTCAGCCAAATAAAGCATAGCCATAACTGTGTGCTTAAAAAACAAAACAAAAAAACTATTCTACGTCTCGTGAAATCTGCAAGACTCTATAAGACAGCAAAACATTTTGAGCAAAGTGGAAATAGTTGACATCAAGGGCTGAATGATTTGGGAAAAATATCTAATTGTGATTTTTCTGACAGATACTGCCACTGTGATTTGACCTGAAATACATCGCAGTTTGCGATCCCTCTCTCGTAAACGTCCACGTGCAAATTCTTCATGCAAAAATGAGACCTGAAAAGATATAAATTGCTTCAAACAGGTACTTAACATACAACCGGTTCCTAATAATCAGTGCAAATATCAATAAAAAAAAAAGTAATTACAATTAAATAGGATAAAAGGCAGATAAAAGGCACCCGCCATTAATTCAAATAAGTAACTCTCACAAAGCTCCATTATATATTGTTCACAATGAATGACCACTGAGAGGACTAACAGGGTGGATAGGCAGGATGACAAGAGTGTCACTGTCATGTTGTTGGAGTTTTTTTTTTTTTTATTGTCTTTATCTGTCATTGTGATTCAGAGACATTAAAGACGCAACCACTGAGTAGGAAGGACTGGTATCACTATTTATGTGTGTTATGGAAGTCATTTGTATTGCTCTTCAGATTTTTCAGTGGAAACATGTCACTATAAGGGACGTTTTGTCAGCCGTCTATGGTGATTGCTTTTCCAACACTTGCAGGCCTCATCAGAGTTCAAGTGCAATTATTTCATTCCCAATATGTCTTGACTGAAGGTAATATGCAGATTGCTTTACAGCAATTGTAACCTTATGTCGTATTATTATTAATTTCATTTTATACGATAAATTCATTGTTTTAAATAAATGCATTTCATGTGATATTAGGAGACCCAAACAACCTCTTGAATACAGTAAACGTTATTCTTTCTATCTTCTCTCACAGGCCTGATTGAAACTGAATAATGACTGGATAGCAAACATCAATTAACATCACCAATCAGTGCTGTTCAAATTACGACTCCATTATCTGCTGCAATTAGGTTTGTTGGTTGGCAAAGACTGACAGACACTGTTAACATCCTTGATCTATTTTAAATCCTCACTTAGCCAATAAACACAAAGAGTCAAACAGTGGGTGGGTAAAATCAATTGCATTGAATACACACCTACGTAGTCAGCCCCATGAATTAATCAAAAGCTGACCTCGAGCTAATGCTGACGCTTCTGCTTTGATGCCTTCATAACCCATTTAACACTGAAGTGTTTGGAAAACTCGTCAACAGGCTGGCGTGCATAGGTTATTGGTATGTTTTTCTTTTTTCAACTGGTGGGGGTCTGATAAAAGAGGCCGCAGGTGTAAGCACTGTTGAAATATTCACCACAAGGAAACGATCTGCTCGTTGTCACACACCGCGGCTATGGAGAGGACTCTCCAGGAAACGGTCGGACCGCAATGCTCTGCGCTTTACCATGAATCTTGCCACTAATTTGTCCTTGCCTCCTCCACTTTCGCCCCCAAGAGGGGGAGGAGGTGAGGTGGCATGCGACAAGGGAGGAAAACCAAAGCATTGCAGTAAAAAGCTCCGAGCAGAACATCAGTAATATGTTCTTAAAATGACCAAGAGGAGGACATTTTTATATTACTTCACCTGCTCACTGAAGTGTTTACCAACGCTGATCCGTAGCACTATAAGTCGGATTCAGACATTCACAGTCAGGACAAATCTGATTCAGGATCAACCTTTAGCATCACTTTTTTTTTTTTTTAAAGATGAAGAAAAACAAAACAAAAAAACAACAACATTATTTTTGTAATTCCCCATGCCTGCATTCAGACCTAATACGTGAATGTCAAACTGTAGAGGAACAGGAAGTAGAAAAATGATCACGTATGTGACGCTGGCACAATAAATGAGAAGACAGAACGCAAGCCCACGGCCATGCTTCACCCTGACCCTCCCCTGTCAGTTGTTGCCCATGGAGCTTCGAAGGTTAAAGTGTGTGCGTGTGTGTGTGCGCGTGTGTGTGTGTGTGTGTGCGCGCGCGCGCGTGTGCATGTGTGCGAGTGTGTTGAGGGGGAAGGGGTATGAGGATGCAAGACCAAAAATAATTAGAGTACAAATAATTAGATGCAAGTGCTCTTGTTGAAGCATGCAAAGCGTGTACAGACAAAATGAGGATACAGGGATGCCCAGGGCTCCAAGCAACCCTGCCTGGGGTCAGCTCTGCAGCGAGAAAGCAGGGAGATATTAAGGCTTTTGCATCAAAGAGGATGAGGACTGAACAGGTTTAAAAGGTGCAAAGCCTTATCGGGCATTTCAAGCAGAGGTGAAACATTTTGGAGAAAATATTTTACTTTTGTTTGGATGAGGGCATGATGGCCCATCGTGGTTGACTACACTTGGACTAATTAGTAATTAGCATGTTATATTGCATACATTTGACCACATAATGAATGAGCCACTGGTGAGTGAAATGCCTTGCAACCGTCTAATGAAGTTACCATTGGTCAGTTAAATGGTCTGTGACTGATTGTTGAAGTCAACATTGGCCTGCAAAATTCCAATAGTTGGCTGAAGGAGACGTGACTGAATGATTGAAATGACCACTGGTCAGCTGGTCAACAGACTAATCCAATGAAATTGTCACTGCTTGACAGAATGCCACAAAACTGACCAAAGTTCCAATGGTCAGCTGAACGCCACAGGTCTGAACAATAAAGTCACTATTGGCTAATCTCACTTTCTTTCAAAATATGAAGGTTTGCTACGAATGACATACAAATAGGCCTTTTGCCCAAACAAATTTGCAATGTTGTTGATTATTATTTTTCAAGGTATCGTCTAAGAAGGTTTATTTAATCAGAAGAGCCAGCAACCCAATGACGAGCCATGGTGGTGGAGGTTTTGCAGGAGTAGGTCTCCCAAGTATGGGGACTATAATCAATACACCTCTTTAGTAACTTGTATTACCGTAATTTCCAGACAATAAGCCGGTATTTTTTTCACACGCTTTGAATCCCATGGATTAAACAACTGACTTGGCTAATTCATGGATTTTTATGGGTTAATGAGCTTCATGCCGCTAATACATGGGTGATGTGTTCAGGTGCATCACGTAATTGTTGTGCTCCATTACTGCACCCTTAAGACTTTAATCTTGCAGAGCTGGTCTCACTGGGAGACTTTAGGGCCCTTTTACAGCACCTGGGAACAAAATAAAAAAATCACTTTGTCCTTTTTTTAACCAACTTATTTTCACACAAAACTTTTATAGTTTTATCTTACATATGCTCTTACTCCGTGACTGTACTTTTTATTGTTTTTCGTGTACTTGTCTCTTTGCTGTTTATTTGTTTTAAGAAAATGTTTGTGTTATTTTGACACTGTGATTTTTTTTTTGTTTTTTTTTTAATGTACTGGTGCCAGGACACTCTTGTAAAAGAGATAATTAACCTCAATGTGGTTCTCCTGACTAAATAAAGGCTAATAAAAAATCTTTGCTGTAATTCTCTTTAGCTCTCTTCTTAAAAAACAAAACAACAACAACAACAACAACAACAACAACAACAACAACAAACGCAATCCCTGCAATCCTGCTGTGAAATTCATACCCTGTGACAATGTGGACACCTGTGGCTTATAGACAAGTGTGGCCTATATATGTACAACGTAAATTTATTTTAAAAGCATTTTCACTTGTATCATTTTCTTTAACAGAAAGCCTAGACATGTTGATACTAACACTTCTGAAATTAGCTACTATCAGGCCGGCAAGGTTAGCAGGAAAGTTATTGTTTTTGTTCTCTTGAAAAAGAAACAAATGACTGAAGTGACAGTCACTTTAGCTGGAGGTTCCACGACATGGCTCAATGATGTGACCGTGCAACATGCGGACACTCCATATAACCCCTGTGCGTCCATTTTAACACACATTGCTACACAGCTTAGCGGATTAATTGCCTCGTGTGGCTTGGGTCACCTGAAACAACCTATTAGATCGATGACAGCTGCTTTGGAGCAGCAAACCACACGGGCATGCACAGAGACACAAATCACACACACACATACACACTGCAGTCACTTTGGAGCCAGTGACATGGGTCAGTGCTTGTGGGGGAAACAAAGCTCAACTGAAGCGAGAGCAGAGGGTTCAGTCACGAACGTGGCGTCACTCCACGCTGATCGGTGTGGACACTTAGAGGCAAGCCGCCGCCGCTGCACATATATCTATAAGCAACGGCGGGCAGGCAGACAAACGAAAAGGATCTTTAAAGTAAAGGTCAAAGGGATGATTAGACAAAAAAACCCAACATATATATATATATATATATATATATATATATATACGGCTGGGATAACAAGCATGTTGCACTTGTCTTATTGTACTGCAAACATGCTCCGTGAGAGAGAGGTCAAAGGCCAGATGCTAAATGAGAGGGTATGAGTAAAAGCAGAGTCGTGTGGGTGACAGGCGAGGGGGTCAAGGTACGATCAAAGGATGAGACAGTAAAACGGTGGCCGAGAGGATCACTTGGCCTTTAAAGGGGGAGAAAAACTGCCAACATCTATCTGTGTGCATTTCACTTCCCTTCATCTCCAATCCCAGTGTCCTTCCAATGCTTTCATTTTAACTGTGACAGGCTGGCCCCTTAAAAATAATGATTTATTTATATATAAATATATATATATATATATATATATATATATTTTTTTTTTTTTTAGAGCCCAGTGTTCCTCCCCCCTCCCCGAGGCAGGGCAGTCCATGCAGGAAGGTAAACATGTCCACTGTGGTGAGCTCAGTCCAGGCGGATGCTTCGCTCCAGGTAACAGTCGTCCTCCACAGCCCCGTGCCCACCAGCAACATCTCGGCGTTCGTTCGCAGAGCGGACTAGCCTGTGTCTGAACAGATTTCCGCTTCACTGCCAAACCCTGCCTCCTCAAGCAAGGACGGCCGCCGATTTGATGGCGGGGTTGATTCAAATCAGGGTCAACAGTCTGACCTCTACCTAGAGCACCTGGCTGATGGCATGTATTCTGTCGGAAAAGCATCACCTCTTTAACTTTTCAAGTACTGACTTCTTCTTTTTTTTCTCTCCCAAAGAACCTCTATTAAAGAGGATGCAACTCATCTTGAAGGCGTAGTGGGCGTTCAGACCAAAACATCCATGTGTTAAAAAAAAAATAAATATAAAAAAAATACAAAGCTGGAGCTGGCATGTTGCTTCAGGTAGTGCTCAGACAATGAAATACAGTATCAAGGCTTCACGGATCCGAGTGTTCATTAGACAGCAAACAAATGAAAACTTTACTTATTTATCTCATTTTATCGCTTCGCCGGTCTCGACGAGCTTTATATGATCCCGCATGCACCTATTTCCGCACCCACTCACTCATCAGTACTAATGGCTGCCCTGCAAGACGCTCAGACGCTGTTGGGGGTCAGTGTCTATCTGACGGCTCCTTCTGTGCAACTTTAAAATGTGGTCGATTGATTCGATCGTCAGATGCACAGGTGAGAAATCCGCTGCAAGTGTGTGACACAGTAATGTTAATATGGAGAAACATGTCTGAGGAAGGTTCGTAGCACCTTGTCAAATCAATCTCTCCACGAATAAAAAAAGGGAAAAAGAAATAATTAAAAAAAGGCTTCAACTTGCTAAGAGCTTTTTGTACCTGTGTTGTCTCTAATGTGTCTGCTTGACTCAACACTTTGAGCTGCTGGTGTTCATCTATTTTGTTAAATATTAATCATTGAATTGTTTAAGTTACACTGATTATTATGACATTTTTCTGCTTTCAGCATAAAAGTCAGATATGATGGAAGCAATAATTTATACCCCCCCTTAAAAAATGCAACTTTTACAAGTTGCTATGAGGACAATAATTGCAAGTGTGAATCTGCAAATGAAAAGATAAACGCACACTTGCGCAAGCATTCCTCCTGTTTATCTTCTTCTGTAATGCTCTTCAACCCCAACAAACATTGGAAGACCTCGAACTTAGTCAACCGAGACGGAATCATTCCTGCTCGGCTTCAACGCTGACCCACAAGCTGGGGATAATATCGCATTTACCCACAAATCGACACGTAGGAAGCGTAATCCATTAAAGAGCAGCGCGCACACATGATCTTCACTTCAACACACTTGTAGAGATCAGCGTTTCCTCATATAGGAACATATAGGGTTTGTTTGTGTGTTCAGTCAGAGGGTTCACTGCAGGAATTCATTAATTGCACATGAACTGCTCCACAACAGTGTGCGACAGCAGTGCAGAAATGTGCAATGCATGGGGTTATAAAAAAAAAAAAAAAAAAAAAAAAAAGGCAAGAAAAGGAAAAACTGAGTGGAGACTGCACTCACACTGACAGAGCTAATTGCATGACAACTGTCAAACTGCGAATTCAGGTCATTGGCTTGGCGTACAGTACATTTATGTTCTTAGAGTCCGGCCTATATGCTGCATAATCCCGTTCCTCTGTAATGCGTAGGTGGACAAGGTGTGGGCTGATGTTCATTACTTTCCTCTCCGCCAGTCGATACTCTTCCTCAGTCTTCAAGCGCTCCCTTGGTGATACTATGTATACCCTAGCTGCCAAATACGGCATAATACTGCCGGTGTGTGTGTGTGTCTCTGTGTGTGTGTACATAGGAGAAGCCATGAAAATGATATGATTAGAGTGACAGGAATGTTCATCCACATCCAAGATTTCGCCTCTAATAAAAATCACTAAATATTACAGAGTTCTTCTTTGACAATATTGCTTCGTTGGCTCCACTACCACCACCACCCACTGGTTAAAGGTGTCAGTGTGTGCCCCGTTTCTCTAAGTGACAGCGTGCATGCCTTGTTTTAAAAAAAAAAGCAAAAAAGAAAAGAAAAAGCAAAAAAAATAAAAAATATGTTACCAAGAGAGGTACCCTGAGGGCTGAGTCTGGAAACTTTCCTGCCTCCAGACAATAAGAGAGAGAAGGAAAAATAAATAAATAAAACTTCCACCATCGCTGGCTGTGAAATGTGACTTTGGATGAGTCCGTTCAAAAGAGCCTGCAAACAGAGACGAATCTCAGGGCTCCAAGTCTGACAGACATGGAGGGAGGGGAATGCACAAAGGCTGATGATGGTTGCTTTTTCCCTTATGTTTACCATCATTTTCCTGCACAAACAAGAGGCTGGGCTGGAAAAGGCCAGAGAGCTGGGGCCTCCAGCGTATGGAAGGAGGGCGGGCAGTAGATAGATCGGGGGGGGGGTGGGGGGGGGGTGGCTAAAAGAGAAGTAGGGATAGAGGAGAGAGTGAGAGTGGGGGAGAGAGAGAGAGAGAGGGAGAGAGAGAGAGAGAGAGAGAGGGAGAGTTGGGGCTAAGCTGCCTCCAGACACCACACGGCTCAGAGCAGATCGACAGTGACGGCTCGCTGATTAGTCAACTCACAGCCCCCAAGACTGAAGTCTACACACACACACACACACACACACACACACACACACACACACACACACACACACACACACACACACACACACACACACACACACACACACACATACGCGCACACACACACACACAGAGCAGCACTGAAGTTCATTAAAAATAAACCCTACTGTTATCATCCCTGTGCATAATCAAAACACACACACACACACACACACACACACACACACACACACACACACACACACACACACACACACACACACACACACACACACACACACACACACACACACACACACACACACACACACACACACACACACACACACACACACACACACACACACACACAGCCATGTATGCCACCATAACTGAAGGAGACTCTTGTGACGACTGACTTCCTGTGGGTCCGCAGCCATGGCGGCATACTTGTGACGTGCTGACGGCACAATACTGAAACACTATGTGACTATGTTAAAATTCTGAAAAGAAAGCATGACTTACTTTTTGATGCCAGGGTAACATTATGTCTGGTCAGCAGTGTTGTGAATATTGCATGATAACATAACATGACCAAGAAGCGTTATTGTACAAATTTACACGAAACATTGTTAAACAGTGGTAGTATTGGTTGTGTTCACAGTTACTATTCCACTAACCTCCTATATACTGGGGGTGGAACGCTTCATTAATCCTAAACTAACTGCATTTTCCTGCAAGCCACATCCAAGATGTCAGATAGTATTTAAGATTAAGCTCTATTTACTGTGATGCATTAAGCAGCCGTGTTAGCTGACCTTTAAAGAATCTGTCTGCTGCTGTGTGCATGTTAATACCTCATCGCAGCTACTTTGTTTTGCCATTTAAAATGTTTAATTTCTTAAAGAACATTTTTATTCAAGAACTGACAAAATCCAGGATTCAGATCATTATCCTCCAACTGACTGATGTAACGTCAGCCGAACCAAACAAGAGAACCAGTCAGACTGACCCATTCAGTGCTGCCAACTCAACTAATGGATCAGGTTTAACAAGTAACCACAATCACTAACACCTCTGGTTAAATACCAAATATGCCTGGGCATGCATTTCTCAACACAAGGTGTGGCTTGGTACAGTGATGGTGCACTGACTTATTTCCAATAGTGACCAACTAAAATCACGCCTTGGGTCAATGGTGTCAAGGGACATAGAACAATAATTCCTCCATACACAGCTCACAACATGCACAGGCAGTTTTTTTTTTCCTTTTCCCCAAATTACTATCAGAACTCACTGTTTTCACAAGTTTTTCGAAGTCTTTGATACATATATACGAAACAGAGGCACTCAGCATTGAACTCCAGGGACTATTTTCACGAATATAAGGAGTAACTTCACAATCAAGAAGACGACACGTTGTTTGTTTCTTTCTATTTAAGTCAGATGTCACAAAGTCACAGGTTATTAAAAAGGTAATTTCACAAGTCACCAGTTGGACCTGATATACTCACTTTCTGATGGTCCAACAAATCGACTGTCGTCATAAAAATGTGTCAAGGTGCAAGCGCGTATAGCTTTCAAAGACATCTGAGGGTGTGGTTATTTAATTTGAAGTTATGTGAAGAAACATATTCATAGAAAATTGGACACAGACACAATGAGGGCTTTCAAACCTCACGATCGGGTCTTAATACATGTGAAAAAGTTGTGAATGAGTTAAGGAAACTATACTCAGAAAGTGTCTGACTAATTTAAACTTAAATTCGTCCATCTGACATATTTTCTTTGGGTCATTAACAGTATTATATTTCGAAATTGATATGTCTAATACCTGAAGCACACTGATTTACCACATGGCCAAACTGTTACTGATTGCGGCACTGGGACTGAAAACGTGAATGAGTTTG
This sequence comes from Blennius ocellaris, assembly GCF_963422515.1. Taxonomy (NCBI): domain Eukaryota; kingdom Metazoa; phylum Chordata; class Actinopteri; order Blenniiformes; family Blenniidae; genus Blennius; species Blennius ocellaris. The sequence goes on from NC_137666.1 coordinate 3,912,109, forward strand.
ATGATTACTGACCTTCATGAGATAGACAGGAATGTTGCTGAAGTCCACAGGGAGCTTGAGAAGGAAACGGGCGGAAAACTCTCCATTCTGAGAACACAGGCAGAAAACATCAGGCAGTATACAATAAACAAGTCGTATCCTGCAATGAAAACTAAAATCTGAGTATGATTTATTAAAAAAGGAACAAATCGTGATAATGAGCTTTAGCGCTTAAGCTAAAATGAGACAAATTTTTATAATTCAAGACTGTTTTTAAATGAAAAACACATGCTAAACATGTCCGTATAAATGAGTAATTCAGCAAAAATAATTTATACCGTTATGGTTGAAAATAGGCAGGATTTAATTATTGTAATGCATCCTTTAAAAAAAAAAAAAAAAAGCAAGAATATATGTAAATCTTTTGACCTTTTATAATACATGCTGATAAAAATTGATCGATCAATAATTTATACAAGCTGAGTTTTTGCAAAGAAGGCCAGCAAAGTATGTTGCGATGTTTTGCTTACCTTGGATTTACTATTAGCATTTACTGTATGGCCCAAAGAGGAGGTAAATGAGAGTGGAATCATAGAAAAATGCTATTCTCGGACAAAATGTGTTGGCATGATTCAACGACTTGTTCACCAGGAGTCTCTTCTGTACGTACGATTTTCCTACATATCGACAACCTGTCACCCTGTTGCTTTAAAAGCTTAATTCGAAGAACAAATCTGGACTGTTTCATTCCTCACTGTAACATGCGATTCAGGCCATTAGTTTGGCTTATTAATTCTTCCATTGTGCTCATTAGCCATTTCATTTGGAATTACACAGGACGTGCATTTATAAGCATTGTGAGTGCTATACAAACGTATTCAGTGTGATGTTCCCTGGCCAACAACTGCATCTAAATGAAAAAGCTGTGGTGGAGGCAGAAAATTGGATCATGTATTGTTAGCCAGCTATTGGCATTGTTTTATTAAGAATGAGCCTTTACATAGGCTTGCAGACACGCAGGAGAAACCAACAAGGCGACACAGTTTTCTCCAAGTCATGCGATGACATATTGGACATTTTTCCCGAAGTCTTGACGCAAAACTGAGCAATTTTGTTTTCGAAGTTGGAATCCATTTGCAGTAACTATATAACCAGGCCCTTGTCTGGACCTGTTCCAATTTTGTGGATAGATCATTTCGATTTGGTCACACGACTTCAAGTCTGTTTACGTTATTCAACCTAGGCTACTTCATGATGAGGTCAGAATATTGCACAACTACAGAGACACTATTTCCCCCCTGACGGAGCTTGAGGCAACTGTTCGGGAGGGAAGACTCCCTTTTAACAGGAAGAAACCTCCAAAAGAAACAGATTAAAAAGGTGGGCGGCCATCTGTCGCCACCGGTTGGGGTGAGACAGGAGCAGAAGGAGAGGGGGAAACATATGAACGACAACCAATACACGCACGCACAAGGTAAGTATTTGGAAATATTAACTTTGAATATAAGGGACAGGGACTGAGAGGTCGGACCCTACAGAGGTCTCACTTGCGAGAAAAAAGAAAGCTTTGACACAAGCCAGAAAAATACCTTGTGAGAATGGGAATCGTTGTCCAACATAAATTCATTTTGAATCAGTTGGAGTTGTGACTGATATTTGTTTGATTACGACTATTATTGATAAGAGTAGCAGTAGTAGTCGTAGTAGTAGTATTAATGGTTGAGTTGACAAATGACAAGAACATTTTTTTTATTTTTGGTCCACAGAAAATGAACGAAACCAGGTCGAAGGTGGCCATTATGTTTCGTTCTGTATTCCACTGCCACTGCTTCTGATCCTCTCAGGTGGTTTGACCTTTGTGAACCTGCACATTTCACATAGTGGCCAAGGATGTAATTTTCGTGCTTTGTGAATTCGACACACACCCTTTCCTAGTCCTGCACACTCAAAAACTCATGCTACATTTCAAGAAAAGTGCTGACAAATTTCACTTCAGGTGGCATAATCAGTTTTACGTCATTATGTAATGATCAGTTCAAAGCAACAGTTTTTTTCTTGTAACACTTTGCAGCATTTGAATGCTTTTAGTGAATTAGACAATTCAAAATGTTTTACCTTTCATTTAAATGTTCAATTATCTGGTTATTTCTGTTGTTAGACAAACGTTAGTTTTATACTTAGCTAAATAAAATGCTACTTGATGGGAAAAACTAACATTTTCAAGCGTTGTTTGTATCGTTACCTCTCTTATTAATCAGAACGACTGCAGCTTAATGGAAAAAAGAAGCTCGAGGGGGGCTATTTTGTAATTATTGTCAGAGAAACTCGACAGTATCTGACCGGGTCCTTACCCAGCTGCTCTTCCGCCCAGCGTATATCTCCATGTTGCGCCCGTAGTTGGGATCTTCGAGCAGACTGTCGTATTCGAAGAGCAGCCGGGAGCTCTCACGCAGACGCTGGCACTGGTACTGATGGTACTGCTGGATCAGCTCCTTCACCAGCTGGAGCAAACATTCTGGGTTCCCAGCATCCCACTCAACAAGGTGCTAGAGAAGAAACCACAGAGGAAGAGTAAGAATAACCCATAGACATACCACTCCTCTGCCTTGAACAAGTTTACATGCAGAATCAGGGGTCGGTAGAATTGAGAGAATTAGCAGTCATTTTTGGTATCTCCACCAAAGTCGGCTGCACAAACTTAAAGACTAAGGCTTAAATGTCTCTCAGTAACAAGATTGTGATAAGATGCGTTGATTAAAAATAAGCATAAATACCAATTTTCCGGCCACTTACAAAAACTCCATTTATTAAACATTTGGAACCTCATAAAATGTGTAGTCAAATGAAATTCAAAGATCTTATTGAACTGGACAGCTACTTCAGCATGGCATTGTCAATAGGAAATCAGGAAAGTAACACATATTATTCATAGGGAAGCCACACCATGGTGAACTCGTGTTTGGGAAGAGCAGGATCATGGAAAAATACTCTCTTCCAAGGAATTAATGGAATGTCTGTTAATAGCCCAATCCGAACAAATCTTACTTCCCATTACAAGACCCGAAGGAAAGGGTTGAGCCAAAGGATGTCCTGTAGCCAAAAGAGGGATTAAAACTTGAATGGAAAAGTACTGAGTCGAACCCCTTCTAACAATAAAAGTCAGACATCCGTAAAAGATCTGGACAAGACAAAAACACAACCTTGATCAATAACACACATCAGGTTGGCATTTTGTAATAATGTAATAATGTAAAAAAAGATTGTGAAAGATGATTGTCTATTACTGCCTGTCCAAGTAAAGAGCTCTTGAAATTGTTTGTGGCAAATTAAAATAGTCCGATTTGGCATTGCGTCATACCTCGGAACGAATAAAGCATCTCCAATAAGCAAGGTGAATTTGCATACACTGAGGCAATGTGTTTCTGGACTGCTCCAGTTGAAAACTTGCAGAACATCCAGCCACGGCAGAGATGACAGTCCCTGCTGAGTGGGCTGGATGCTATTCCACATATTATTATGCATCTTAACTTCACTTTTTTTTTAACCTGCAATCTTCTGATCGCAAGTCAGAGGCTCTGACCTGTCAAACCAAATATTTGAAGGCATTAACTGTACCCGACTTACTATCTCTGCATTTTACCCATGAATAAATTGAGCCATAATAAACATCACTTGACCCTGTGAAGTCACTAATCAGATCAATCAGATATGCGTGAGCAGAAGCAATCACACACATCTAATTCCTTTTATCCTCGTAAGCCCAGGTTTTCCTGTTCTGGAAAGAATATACCTACTCATGTGCAAAGGTTGAACTGCTTGTAATTAATGAGAACAACACTGTGCATTAATAAATTGGAGACCACATGCCAGGTCTAATCAAGACAAATGGATGGAGTCTATGCTTTTTAGTGCTTCATGACAAAGCATGCAAATCAAGGCCAATAATAATAGTAATAATAATAATAATAAAAATAAGAATAATTCTTAAGTCTCCTTTCAGATTCTACAAGACATAATAAAGTAGAGAAATTCTCTTTCAGACAGATTTCAAGTGATAAGAGCAAGCATTTAGAAAACAGTTTCTCAAAATGACTCTCAGGGTTCCTCAGTGCAAACATGTACTGTAAGAGTCATACCCTGAACCACAGACTCTGTCAACTAAGTGCGTTAAGTTTCCCGATGATGCTTCAAGCCCTTGAAAAGTGAAAGTGATTATTTTCCCCATCTCATTCCGAAAGTGGGATGCAGGTGAAGTAGACAAACAAGCTCTTGATGACATAACTGTAGATTTAAAGTGAATATGTAAACTTCCTGCCTTGCTATGGCACTCCAGGCCAATTAAAGACAGGTCAACCTAAATAATGAGCGAGCCAGTATAGAGAGCCATTTCAGTGCGCGCTGAGTGGGTGTTAGAATTAATAGGTGCTGGAAGTGGTGAGACCATTAATACCCATTACATTAAGGTGTCAAAAGCAGGATGTCTTTGACTTCCATTCGCGAGTTCCCCTCAACTGCTTGTTCGCCTGTCTCTCCAGAAGACCGTATCAGGCCAATAGAGAAAGCTCCTATTGTTTTATGACATACTAAACCTCCCCGTCTCCCTCTTCCCCTCACCCTTGCCATGCCATTGGAAGGAGAGGGGGTGGGCAACGGTAACGGCAGACTAAAAAGAGACAGTGACCTCATCATCCTGATCCACCAGTAGTTACCAGCAATGCCGGGATTCCCGAAATGAGGGGGCGATCCAAACAAGGATGGGCATTGTCCAAAAGAGGCGGCAGTCAGTGCTCCGGGGCAGCAGCGAGCTGAAACCGAGGAGGGACTGAGGAAGTGCTGTGTCAGGACTGTGACACAAAATATCAGTGAAACTCCACTGAGGAGGACGAGAGGCGGAGAGGAAGGATCAGAGGTGGGAGTGGGGTGGGGGGAGAAAAAAAAAAAGCTGCAAAGCTCAGTCAAGTAGGCCAAGGCCAATGTAAACTAAACTGTGACTGTAGCTTTGTTTGCACTGTAGATTTAATATAAAGAAATGTAACTTCAATGATGTGTGGCTGGATGTGATGCCCACGTGACTCTTGAGGTGTGAGCAAGGTGTGTTTTCTCTGGGATAAACACTGTTTAGAAAAAAAGAACAAGAAAAAGACATCGATGTGTGAGGATAGTGCTACAGAGGAAGCACACCCTCGGTAATTACAGCAAGATGTCCTCAAGCTCAGCAGTTAACCTCAACTGCCCTGGTGGAGCTATTTATTGGCCAATGACAGAAGGGTTGGGCGTGTCCTGGGCGGTTCTCAGATGAAGCAGATTACTGCTGAAGGGCAAGGATGCTTTTAACCAGATCAAACACATTCATGGTGTGTGTTTTATTTTTATTTATTATTTTTTTTGGGGGGGGGTGCAGTTAAAGATCCACCTTCTCTTCATCTACACCTGCCTTATTGAGGAGTCTTGGTTTGGGGCCTATTAAAACTGATATTGGTAAAAGGCAGAACACATCTTGGACAGGTTACCAGTGTGTCATCGGGTCAATACTGTGCATGATCCATCCATTTATCTATCTATGCTTTACAGCTTCTTTTGTCAGAGTACAGTTATAATTCCTGGAGACCAGAAGGGTAACCCGCTGAATAGCTCATCAGTCTTACAAATAGCTTCCATTGTGCATGATGAATTATGACTTCACGAACTTGGAAGGACAAACCCAAAAGTCATTCAAAGTCCATCTTCCCCTCAAATAGCATTGCTCATTTACGAAAGTCCTACCGTTTGTCCAGATTCCTAGAGCTGAGCTGCGAGGATGGATATGAATTCACAGCCACGAGCAACTAACGGGACTATGCCCTAGTCTCTCGGTATTGTACCGAGTGTTCCGAATTTAAGTGAACAAGGTAGCACTTCAATGCTGCAGCAAAGCGTCGGTCGAACATGGAGGCAGAGAGAATGAAAAGCGCTGAGCCAAAAAGCAATGTTCATGTGTTGCACCGAGTGTGTGGCTATGTGCAAACATGTGGAGTCTGTACAGACTTCTTCACTGAATTGATTTTGCACGCTCTGCTGAAGGCTGTGTGTGCCAAAACAAATCTATGTGCTTTTCCCCTTCTTCTTCTTCTTCTTCTTTTTTTTTTCATGAATAGGATAAGCCCTGCGGAAAATGTATAGATTTGATACTTGGGAAATAAAAAAATAAAAAAAAACATACAAAAGAAGCAACAGTCACAATCCAAGCTTTTTAAAAGCTGAGATTTAACATTTGATGAAATGGGAAAGAAAAATAAAATCTATCAATGTGTCCTCTAGATCAGTGCGTGTGGAAGGAGCTTCTTTCTTAGGGCTTTATCCACAGGGGGTTGATATCGTAGTCCTCAACAATACTCCCAGGTTCAATCTGGACCTTATAATCCAATTACTTTGTCACAACGCACTGGCTAAACCTGTGTCAAATGAATAAGCCAAACCTTGGCTGATGATAAAACCTGCCTCTAATAAATAAACAAACCACTGATACCTTCCTTTTTTGAAAGGAGCATCCAATCTGTATGAGAAGCAATTCATAATCGTATTAACCTAAGATATTAGGATTTGATTCAATATCAATGTTAAAAACTGCATATTAAAAATATATTGGATTAGCGTTAGGATTTAGCATTTTGGGTATTCATGTATTCACGAGGTGTGTCCAAGCCAAGGCTGACAACAGAGTCAAAATAGCACCGTTGGTAGAGACAAAAATTACCAAACTCTACGCCTTTTAAAACAAAATGCTACTTTGCTCTGCCTATTGATTAATTTACTCAAATTACACCTTTTCTAATAGGATAGACTGGCAGTGTGTGATATTTAGCATCAGCAGTTTGTTCTCTAAAGTAAATTGACATGACATCTCGAGTTAAACAGGCTGGTAAATCTAAAAACTGCAATACTTATGATGAAGAAATACCTGTAGCACAGAATATTTATATACAGCATGTGTATATAAATATTCAAATAACATCCAAGATGGAGATATTTCGTTTTTTGGAAGTGTTTGTTGGGAGCCATTCTACAGGCCACGCTACAGAGTAAATATGCACTTTAAACACCATGTGAATACTGTCGCTGTTGCTTCTTGGCAATGGCACTCTGTAGTTTGAATTGCCAGCACCAATAACATTTGGTATGGATCATCTAAGCCTGAATATATTAACGGCCATTATTTTATATCAATAAAATAAAATCACATACACACACACACACACACACACACACACACACACACACACACACACACACACACACACACACACACACACACACACACACACACACACACACACACATATATATAAATAAAATAAGTAAAACATCAAATAACAGTATCACAAGAGCACAAAAAAGGCATTGAGGAAGCAAACAAGATAGTGATTGTTTGAAAAAAAAAATGCAGATAGCAGAGGGAATGGAGGACAACGAGGAACAATTTGTTCTCATGAGAAACGGATTATAACGTCTGCCTGAGAGCATCGGAGAGACATCAGCAGATAAAACATGATCTGGTTAACTAAAACAATTTATTTCATTTCACAGCCGCCTATTTTGCCTAAAGAGTGTAAATCCCTTTCGAGAACGCCGGTTTTCGAAGCAGAAGTCAACTATGCCGTTTAGGCTGCTTTGGTCTTCCAGAAACGCTCCGTCAGGTAATAGAAAATGCTAACAGATAATATTGAGATTACTTTTTGATGGTAATTTGTTAATTAAGTGCTGAAGACATTAAAGCGTGTAACAGAATTAAGCTGATCTATGTAGAAGGCTCTACGGTTTCATTATGTACAATACTTCGTGTTTTACTCATCTGACTAATCTAACTGGTGATCCATGACTGGGATATAGAAAGTGATCAATTTCAGCATTTGACAAACATTTAAAACTAAGGTATAACCTGACTTAATAATAATCTACCATAAAACTGAGGTGAGCCCTGTGCTTGAAAGTCTTTTGTTGGATGTATGGCCTTTCACACATATATGCTGGATTGCTTCAAAAAGAAAATCTAACAGTAATAGTAAAACCTGATCAGGTAATTCAGAATGTGAGGCTGTCAAATCCAAATGCAGGGCATCACTTAATACACACGTCAGTGGTGCAAATCTGCAAAGGTGCCATGAAATCGTAACGTTCCAGGCTGATGTCATATTACTATTGTCTCGTTTCACTCATCTGTGTGTTGTCTGCAGGTATATCATTAGGAGACATCAGCTCCTGTACCGTTTCCCGTCACTGTAGTTGCGGTGGTTGCCATGGCTACGCAGTGTAAGGTGAAGCTGTTGAACCATCATGAAGTCTGAACACTGCCACTGCAAGAAGAAAAAAAAAAAAAACCTCACACTTGTTTTTCAAGCCTGACTTTCACAGCACAGTCAATATGAGCTTTGTGTGGAAAGTCATGGACGTGGTGGAAACCACAGTTTTTAGGCTTGCGTGAAATGCAACTTCATCATGGGGGATTTGTATTTGAGTGACAACCTAAAAACTTAATTAAGTTAAAACTAACTTAAATTAAGATCGGAAACATAATCAAATAAAACTAGTGAAGTCATTTCCACAGATGTCATGTGGCAGTGATTGAGTGTGGTATTGTGGGCATGTTGGGGAAGAACTCAACAAAACAGTATTTTCCTTTAAGGACAAAATGTACACCTAAATTGGGCATCTTCACACTGAATAGACCCAAGTTGACAGAATTATGTCTTCCTGTGCCATCCGTCTGTGCCATCTTCGATCCAATATTTATCTTAGGCCAATGAGAGAGGGACTGGCATCTGAAAACGCAAGATAATTATATAGGCCAAGAGCAGATATTTGTTTTTTTTACGTCTTAAATGTGATTTTTATAGATGCTGGCAACCTGATCCAATAAATCGCTGTAGACTTGAAAGTGTGAGGCATTAAAAAACTCCCAAGTATTAAATTAATCTCTGTTAGTCTCTAATTCAAGTGTGGGCTCACACCCTGTTTCGCCCCCGGAGAGTGCCAAGTCTAAGATCATGCTAAATTGCTCTTGTCATGTGTTTAAGACACTTGGCATTCTCAGCCTAGCGTATTTTGTCTTCTTCTCTGCTGTAATCCGTGCAGTTCAAGTCCAACACAGTGCAACTTGTTGACAGAAATAGCACTTCTCTGACTACTTTTGATGCGGCCATGACACTGCTTTACCTTAACACCAACGCAGAGTTAGGTCACGGTCTGGGTGCCTTGTGTCTCTTCTGTTCTCCCACCCATTAGTTAGTGTTAAGAAATTTCAATAACCCCCCCCCCCACACACACACACACACACACACATACACACACACACTCCAATTCTCCAAACTTTGTATCAGCAAACAATACCCGGCCTACTAAAAGCATTCCCAGACCTGTCAGTGAGCGCTGCCAATAATAAGCTCCAATAAAAGGGAGAACATATTATTCCCTGAAGCAGGAAGGAAGCAGCAGCAACAGTTGGTACACTGTGCCCACGTTGACATAATCTTGCCTTTTACAGGCCATCTGAGGTCTTTTGTTTGAAGAGTAACAGGGGACGGGCTGGAGCAGCAGATAGGACGTGTTCGCCACAGCTTGGCATCGAGGTTTAACCAGGACATAACATTGACCCAGAAATGTTTCCTGGTCCTCACTTGGCTTCAGACCCTCCGTTTCTTTGTGGGAGTTATTCTAGGATTGGCATCACAAAGAAAGTTTCCCAATTGTTTAAAACCCAAGGCGTTTGTTCATTTCAGGTGAGTACAAGTTCAGTACAAGTTTTAATTTTCTGCTGTAGAAATGTTTCTATGTTCAGCTTCTGTTGTATAGCTTTCTCTTGAATAACATTTCACTCGCACTTTAAGTCAAATATGGTCATAATATAGGTTTTTGTATGGTACGGCAGTGACAATGTGTTGTCATACAATGACATCGAGTCGTACTGGATAGTAAATATCAATGACCTGTACTTCGCGTACAATAAGAAGACAAGTCACTCACCATGTGATCAAATGAAAGCACTATAGCATGATGCAGGAGATTCTCATTTTAAAACTCAACGTCAAAAACTAGTTCGTTATGCTGAATCTTTTCCCTGTGGTTGCTCCAAAATACCTCAATTAGCTCACGTCTGCAAATTTTTGTATTTTTGTATTTTTTATGAATTTACGATGACAGCCAAGCACTGGTTAAAAACTAATAAAGTCACCACCTAACACAAACAGATGAATGGATTATACAGAGTTATTCAATTTGACTAAATGATGTAAGTAGAAGTGAATTACACTCTCAACTGGCGCAAATGAAGTATAGCAGGTATTCACACAACCAATTCTTACATTGTAATAGACGCGACTTCTGAGACTCTCGGTGTGACTAACAAACTGTGCCATTGAACCTGGCAGCAAAATAAAGACGGCGCAGAAAAGTGGAAAAATGTTGAACGTAAAAGAGGATCGTTGCGGAGAGGGCCGTTCGAGGCCAACACGGGGTCTCGGATGCAAAACGCCGGGGAACTCCTGAAATGTTTTAGTGCCTGCACGCATCGCTGGGCAAGTCTAGACCAGAGAAATGATACATTACGCACAAAGAAAAGGGGGGCAGGGTAGTGGGAGACAAACAGCAGTATTAGGAGGGTAAGCAGAGAGCGCAATTAGAGATAACAGCTCTTATGTGCTTCCTCTTATGTCACGGGAGGATAAAGAAGATAAAGAGTGCATTTTGTGCTCTTTGTTGTTGACGTATAAGTCTGAATCAAGACACCAGCAATAAAGCCAAAAAGGCCTTGATCTTGACAATGTTGTTACGCTTGCAGACATCACCCAAAAACATCTTGTCCCGCAGTAGGTTGCCCCGTCCCAGCCTGCGTCCCTGAAGAAGAAAACTGAGCTTTTCTGTGGCGTTTACATAAATCGGCATCGGGCAGATCTGAGGCGCTCGTGATTTTATATTTACCCGAGCCGAACCGCAGAAAGCCTGCATGTGCTTTACGGACGTCACGTGTCGCGGTACCTAAAGCTCACCGGGTTTCTTGTGGGTGCGCGTGGCGAGGGAATGGGTTCCAGATTACAGAACAGACACATTCGTGAAACATAAACAGGTAAACTGCGCCATCATAACAATCATAACCAGACATGCTGGAACGTGATTACAGAAGTTTTACACAAACGGCTTTGCTCCGTCTCTCTTTCTTTTCCTTTGCTGTGCAATCGCTCTTACAGAAGACCGCTTGAAGCTCCAAGTCAAAACCAAGAAAAAAAGAAAAAAAAAAAGAAAAGACCTTTGTGATGCAACACTGTCTACGCAAAAGAATTTAAGAAGTACTGTGCTCCACCTTGACTCCCTTCCTGCTTCTGTCTTTGTCATTTCCTTCTCTTTGGTCATTCTTTGCCAGTAACTTGTGGGTCGACCTGCTTAGTGATAATCCTGTCACTAAACCAAGTGAGCACGTCTTTCCACACCATGCTTCTGCACTCCTTCCAGTTAAAACTAAACCCTTTTGATGGGTGTACAAGCAAAAACACGGTGTGATGTCACAGTGTAATAAAGATAAGCTTTGAATACTTTAGAACTTTGTGAAGTCGGTTACAAAAGTCTACAAAGCCTTTGCATTAGTAATTCTACATATTTAGACAGTAAAGTCAGAAAGTGAAAGTGAGTATTATGGGATATGGTTTGCAATAAAGGATGAGGATGGCCGTTCAGAAACACATATGCTGTATGAGTGAGTCAGCTCACCTGTCTGAAGTAAATCAGAAATGTACAGTGCAAGTACTTTTAGTACCAGCGGAATTTAGTGAGTGGACATGAGTTGAAACCAAAAGATGCATTTGTTGATAACATTGTGAAAAGATCTCCGTGTGTAGTAAGCCTCCTAAAACACAATCCCCCACCTTAATATACCAAGGCCACTTCTTCTCTTTTCCTCTACATAACAATGTGGCACCAATGCCCCTGACAACACCTAATTATGAGACCAACACACCCATTGCCTTACACAGCGAGATACACAACTGATCTCACTGGAAATAACCTTTAAATGCAGTGTGAAGGCAGATAAACAAATGCTTTGCCACCAACAAAAACCCCAAACCACAAAGATTTTTTTTTTTAAACTTGAAGCCACCACACTGAACATTATTTTGATTAAGTTTTGGTTAAGAGTGACGCCGATGTGCCTCGTTTGTAGAGCGACTTCCATGTCAGATCTGTCGTTAGCGCAGCCAATGCGAGTATAACCGAATATCCATAAAACCGAGTTGTTTGTCAAACAAACAACTTTGGCAGGCGAGCAACTACAGTGTCACAAAATAATTTTGCGTACAGATTGTCTATTAGTCCAATTGGCTTTGGATGTGGCCACCGACGACAAGTATAAACATTTTATCATTTTGATGAAGTTGGACGACACCTCACACGAGCTACTGCAACAGCCTGCATGGAAGGTCTGTTTTATTGGACTGCATTGCTTTCAACTTAGTGCAACAAAGTATTTGGGAACAGAGTCTTATAAAAAAAAAAACACACACGCAAGCAGAAAAGACACACGACGGCGAGAGCATTGCCAGCCAAGCAAGTCACTGCCACAGGTTGGCATTCATTCTCAGTTCGCAAAGCAAAGTCAACACAGCATGCTGTGTACTATTTAAAACTTCAATTACGATCTCGGCATGCTCACCCGCAATTTAATCAATCTCTGATAAGTTGCCTTTCCACTCCTGAGTGGGATCAATTAACTCTTAAGGTGAGTCAGCGACTGTCGGGGTGGTTAAGTGCAGGATACAGTTACGGGGGCCAATCATTGGTTTAATCAGGATTCAGCTCCACCTTCACAGAGGAACAAAGGCGCATGTGTTGCTCAAAATAAACTAAATTAAATTAAAATCAGCAAGTGACTATCCACAACCCCAACCTAATCAGAATCATTAAGCTGGTGCAGGGGGTTAACAGGAGCGATCATTTATGAGCTCCACCGTTCAAAAGAAGAGGTGGGGATCCACACTGGCGGCTAATTAACCCTGGTCTGGATGCCATTTCGGCTACATTTGCACTTTCCAGTCAACCTCAATAAATCCTCAGCAGAGCTATGCTTCATATTCCGCGGCTCATGGAAATGTTCTGCTATAAAAGGTTTATTTGTGGGACATGTGGCCTCTCATCATCCAGCTGGAGCGTTTAAGTCGCTTTCATCCCCCTTCCATTGTGGTTTAAATGTTGAAAGGGCTTTTCTTAATAATCACGGAGGGCGGGGGATTTTGTTATAGCTGCTGCTGCCTAGGTAGTCCATGTTTGAGTAACTACACCATCAAATAGTGACAGGAAGACGAAGGGCAGATTGCTCCTTACTGTTCTTTGCCTGGAGGACAATGAATACCGATGTAAAAACTGTTGACATTTACTGATAATAATTCCATTACTGACATACCTGCTATTACTTCTCCATTATTCTAATTAATAGAAATAAAATTGGCCCTATATTTAGAAAATAATTGCTTCACAGTTTTCCCCATCTATGCCAATTATGAAAAACTGCTGCTAAGTCACTTCTGATAATTAAAGCTGTAGATGTCAGGTATCCCCCAGTGATAATGTCCACAGCTCTGGATGATGAGCTGGAAATATGGACTAAGAATAAATGTTGTGTAATACAACCAGATGTGCCAAGAGTTCATTAAGAACATATTTGCAGTGAATTGAACTCAATGAAAGTGTCAGTGATTACTTGTCCTGCCTAAAGATGAATATTTGGTGAATTGTTTAATACAGTAAAAATAATCACGTACAGCCAGTTATTGAAATATCAAAGGAGAAGTTATGTCAAATCATAATAACAACAGAAAACAGAAGAAATGTGACAGCATTTCACACCCTTGAAAGAGTCTGTTCCTGTTTTATAACAAGGGGGGGAAAAAAATCAGTGTTTTGAATGTGAATAGTTGTTCACGTCGCAAAAAGTCCCAGTGGCGATCAGAGCGAGTCAGGCTGCAGCAGAAACATTAACTTCAGCGGCATCCAGAGGTGAAGATGTGGCAGGCGTAGGATTCATCGACTTGCTCTGAGCCCAGATCCTGCAGGAGGAAATGAGCCGCGAGGAGAAAAGGCTGGAGCGGACATGTCATTGCTGGAGTTCCGAGGTAATGCTGGTCCTCAGAGCCTGGCGGTATTGTCCATCTTGTTGACACAATGCAGAAACATCGGGACCGCGACGTACTGTAACTCACTGAGTAACATATAGGTGTGCATATAGAAAGTTTCACTTTGCAATGAGGCGAGTGTCAGCTTACTGGCCATCTTTCTATAGACTGTGGTCTGTTCTCGTTTCCACCGACTTTTTGAATTGTGTCTTGCCTTTTAAAAATAGCCTTCTGACTTGTGTTGAAGACTTTAATCTACTCCCGGGGACAACCGGGCAGCATGACGGACTTGACAAATGAATTCATTGCCATTCTTATTCTGTAGCCACCACACCATGCTGACCATCTACCATGTGTCGTGAGCGCCGTGTTTTACCCGCGCGACAACAATACATTTCTATGTCTAAACAGAAACAGCAGATAGCAAAACCTACTCGAGGCCTGGTGACAGCAGGGGAAAAACACAAGCCTAAACAGAGAAGCTAATGATACCCTTGGCTGGCGGTAAACAAGAGCAATGTGTTGCTGAGACATCAAGAATTAAACCAGCCACTGACAGAGGACCTAAAATTAGCCTAATGTTTACCCCCACCGGGTAACAAAGGCCAGAAACATACTGCTAGAAACTTCTTCTTCTCACAGATTAAAAACCATTGAGGGTCAGTGACTGCATTTTTTTTTATTTTATGAGAATAAATACAAATTCCTGAACATTTATTTAGAAATGTTGTCTGTTGATGGTAAAAAAAAAAAAAAAGAAAAGAAAAGATCCCTGGAGTAATTGGGGAAATTTTTAAGTAATTTTCTTGTGATCCATGGCTTTTTTTTTTTTCTTCTGTTTTGTTTTAGGAGAGGGGGAAGTACTTACTGCAAGCGTACAGGAAAAGAGGAGGGAGTGGGAGAAGTGGATCTCGGGGCTGAGAGACAGATGAAGGAGGATTATAAAAGCACGAACTGCAAAACACAGCAAGAGTACAAGTGAGAAAATAAACAAGAGATGGGCTGCCAAGCACTGGCTCAGCAGAGGTACTTCCCCTATGTGCACAGCTGGATTTATGAGACGGTGAGCAATACTCCCCTCTCTCCTCCCAGACTCTGACACAAGCTGGGGAATTTAGCTTCTCGGTGCTAGGCTGTGTCAAAAATAGCCGCGGATAACTACATGGTAGCAGCTAAATCGCTGCAGCTACAGAGGACTCGGCAGGGTGCACATTTCTATTTAGGCCTAATGACCCAACACAGTTGTGAGCCAGTGATAGCCAATAGATATTATTTCCTGAGGTCAATGGCTTGTTGAAGGGAACCTGCTATGCCGATTTTCAGGGATGTTTTCATAATTGGGAACTAAACTAGTCCTTTTATTTTTTGTTGTTTTGTTTTGTTTTTTTTTATCATTCACAGTTAAAAATATCTTAGCAGTTGTTTAGGCAGCTGTGTAATTAATCCTCTGTTTGAAGAACCCGGTGCAGCTTCTGTTTCTCCCAGTGCATGTAATTTAGCATTAGCCTCAACATCTTGTCTGTTGCTGTTTTGCCTGGAATCCCTCTGACGCCGTGTTTCTGGCCTCTCAGAATCAGCAGCACACAGAAAACACGCTGCCACTCTCTGGCGTGGCAACTTCACTTCTATATTTGCACTTTCAGGTTGACTACAAACTGGTTGGTATGGCTCTGAAAAAAACATCTTCAAAACTGGACCAAAAAATAATAATCAGACCATCAACATAAATGACCATTAAAAAAATTTACAACACCCCATTTTCTTTTGGTGGTTCTTTTTTTTCATTGAATAGCCTTATTAAATCAATCAAATTGTTTATTTGTGTTCATGCTGTCATTACAAAGTGCAATTAGACATTATGCTGAATAATTGTCAATCACAGCTTTTGACTGAGAGTGTACGTACATACCTGAAATACATTTGAAATGTTCTCAAGGTTTTTTTTTTTACTGTCACTAAAATGAATAAAAATCAAAATACTCCAGCAGTAGAAAACGAAAAACTTCAACACACTGGACAGTGTCACTGATGTTAGCTGATAATAAAGATCCAAGATGCACCTCTGCGGTGGTGACTTCAACCATCTGCCAGCCAATGGTCTTTCCATGAGTAATTTGCATGGCACTCGGTGTATACATGGAAACAGACAGTTGTGTGATACTCAGACCACCGGTGGTGACATCACCAGTCAGCTGAATGAATGACACTGTGCCTGACAATGAGGATTTCATCATGTGGTATTTATTCACCCCCCCTAATAGTGACCACCAATATCAGTCATCCATGTAGCGTTTAACCGACAAACACCAGAGCTCTCATTGGTCAATGTCAGAGTATTCTGTTTCCAACTCATGGTGTTATTTGCATGCTATTTTGGTGACCCCCCCCCCCCATGATATTCAGCCTACCTTTGGTTTTAAAGTTGACTTCGCTGGTGTGAAAGCGCCAAAAAGCAACAATATGCAATACTTTCTTTGCATGATTGAGACATTTTTTTCTTTCTTTTTAAAAACAGGAACTGCACATTTATCTTGTTTAGGCTAAATCTCCAGTTAATCACACTTGGCAGAGATGATCAGATTTGAAGCACAAAGTCAAAACAGAGCTGTGACCCAATACAACAACAGTTATTGCAACATCCCCAGCTACTGTAGGTAACACAATATACCAACTCTGAATTGTTGTTAGCTTGGATTTCACAAACAAGAGCATTTAGAGTAACGAAACTTGCCGTGAGAGTTTGGATTGATTTGTGATTAGCAATCAAGTTGTTTTTTGTTTTTTTTTATTTGAAGCAATGATCATACTAAATAGAAAAAATAAGAATCACATTTTGTTTTAAGTGGCAATTTCAAAGGGTTGTAGATAATCCACAACTTGATTTCCATAATTCACATTTTAATATTTTACAGACCCTACCTTTTTTTTTATCTGGGGTCAAAAGACACATTTCTTCCCAGGTGGACAGACTCCATCAAGTTTCCATACAATATTGAGCCTGCTGACATGTGGCAACAAGCACTTTGTAATTTGACATCACCTTCACCCCGCTTTACCAGCAGCTCAAGAGAAAGAAAAATAAATACTCTTACCATCAATGATCAGTGTTTAATGCAAGTGATTAGCTCTTTCCATTCTTCCAAAATACTTACTGGCAGCTCTGAGGGCTCCGGCAGAAACTCAGCATCATCACCGAAAATAAAATCTGGAGGTAATTCTGGATACCGTGCGTTGAATATGATGTCCCCTGGAAAGCAAGAAAGGACGAGTTTGTTAGGACTTGATGGAGGTACACGGTTAGATTTAAACCATGTCCAAATGTAATTGCGTCTATTCACGAGGGAATGCAAACAAGTGACACTTGCTCAATCTGAAAGATCCTCTCAGTTTTCATGAAAGTATTTTTTTTTGTGCAATTGGGGTAGGGACAATTTGACAATATCTTAAATCCAGTCAGTTTGAATACGACATGAAGCGACTTGCCGGAATGGCTTTGCTTTACTACGAACGCACGATATGCATTCAAGCTCGAGGGTTGTTTTTTTTCTTTCTTTCCTCCCAATCTAACCACCTACTATAATCATTGAACTTGACATTTACCACTGAAGCCATTCACATCTTGCCAAACAGGTCTGTCTTGGAGAGAACTGCGTAGGTATTTGCATGATGGTACACAAAGGGCAATGCTTACATGCAGTTTGAGGCGATATTTCTTTTGTACAAAGTCTGAGACGACTGAAAGTGAGGGCAATCTTAAACGAAACAGACTGGGAAAGGCTCTCACTGAAGCAAAAATCATAATCGCATAACACATTGCTTACGGTTCACAATGTTCTGATATTATGTTACACAATTCTATTTGTGTGCTGCAAGACTGTTCTGTTCTGCTTTTTTTTTTTTTCTTGTTTTGTTGCTGTTGTTCCAGAGACAGTTACAAGAGACAAACGTACACATATGGAAGCATTTTTTATTTTATTTTTTTTCCAGCGGTTGAGGAGTCAAACGAGGAAACAAGAGGCCGTCCCCGTGCAAACCTGCCGTAAACCCACTGGAAGCGTTTCAGAAAGCTGCTGGCGTGCTTCCAGAGGGAAAGGAAGGCCTCGGGAGTGCGAACTCCACAGGTTAGAACAGAGGATGAGATTTCATTTGCCGCTTTGTTTCGGCAAATGACTACGCGGCAAGCCACGTTCTCCTGCCATCTCGAAAATCCTCCCGTTTTCAGCCAGATGTTTTTATTGAAGTCAGGAGGGCACCGTGTGCAGGAACAGAGGCCACAAATTGTTGTTGAGCAGTGCCAGGCGGGCGGAGGGGGGGGGGGGGGGGGGGGGGGGGGGGGCGGAGCTTGGATTGTTAGATCTCTTTGCTGTGTGCAGAGTGTGCCTTGCTTTTTGCACGCTATCGGTGTTCACCTCCGCAGAGTGGCAGAGACCAACCTGCGGCTCTGCATCCTTGATTAAACAAAACCTTTTCCTCGGGCCAGAGCACAGGAAAGCCCAGCGACTGGTACAACAGCTGCAGAGATGTGGCGTGCCATGCCAGAGCTGGGGTTTTTTTTTTTTTTTTTTTATGTTCTGTTTTTTTTTTTTTTTTCATTCTTGCTGCTTTCCTGTCTCCATGAATTAAAAATGTCTTCACAGTCTATGTCAGATACACTGCACAGCGCCGCTTACCTTCAGGATATGTTTCATAAGTCTTCTGCAAAATGCAATCTTCTCGAACGGAAGCACTTTTCACATCATTGGCGGTGAACTGTGATATCTTCCTGGCATTTTTTTTATTTGTTGAGAGTTTTAGTTATTTACTAAGGTAAATATATTAAGGAATGGTTGAAATCCTAAGAGTATCTCGAACCTACTGTGAAGTTAGGTTTTAACTATTCCTTTTACATCTTGTACATCTTATTATAAAAGGTTTTCTTTCACTTTTAGAACCACATGTACGTCCGACAATCAGTCATAACATTATGAACACTGGCAGAGAAGTGATGATCTGGCATTAAGCAACAAATAAACAAAAAGCTGCTGTTTTGGAAACAGGAAAAATGGGAAAGGATTGAGGAGAGTGTGACGAGGGGACAATTGCGATGGATCGACGGCTGGGTCAGAGAAATTCCAAAAGTGAATCTATTGGTGGGTCTTTCTGAAATGTTTTGTATTGATCCACAGCAGAAACTGCTAACGGGGTTCAAAACACACAGAATGTCACAGTTTGTTTTGTATGGGGCTTGATAGGTGCAGATAAGTGAGAGAAGGTGGCCTGGTCCAATTATTCTTGTTTTCTTTCACCTTTGAGGTGGGCTGAGTGCCAGCCGGGAGTCTCACCTCATAGCGGGAAGATTGTGAGTTCAACTTTCAGGGAGTAATAAAGAATTTGCTTTGGCATGAAAAAGAACACCATGTGACCAGACGAATAAACAAATATTGTTCATTCTGTGATGTTTCATGCATGTTTTTTTCAGTCATTTAAAAGTCCCCAGGGCTATTCTTTCCGGATATGTACAAGAAGCATGGATGATTCATCATCTTGGGTTAACCGTATGTTTTAAAGGGACTGTGTGGAGTAATAAATATTTCTTATCCACTGATTTTGGTTAAAGACGGATTTTGAAGATATTCATAATGCATAAAAATATATATTACTTACTTGGAGGCAGAGGAAAGGAATTATCTCCACTAAAGTGACATTAGATCATATATTGACACTTTATCTGGACATTCACAGGATAGTTTGGGAAATGTATGCAAAGTCCCTCGGCAAAATGACAGTGAAAAGGATCACTGGAATCACGACTGTGCCAAAAATCCAGAGGCCAATCACTGGAACAAGACTGTTGGTTGGAGCCACTCTGCAAAACACTTCAATCGCTTTGAGTTTGGTCTCTGCAAAATGTGCTGCTGTGAACTACCAACTCCAAAAAAATAAAGGTTCAGAAATCTCTGTAAGTGCAGTCAGCAGGGTATGATCTTAGATTTACATCACAATATTTAAAATACGTTACTGCATTTCTAATAAAGTGATAAGCGTAAAGAAAATTAACAATTTCAAGATAAGATAATTGCAGATCTTGATGTTTTTCCAAGCTAACTTTGTAATAACATATTTTGGTGTGTTTAGCAGATTTTATCAGAGAAATTATGAAAAAAATAACAAATGCATCTAAATCTTTCACGGGTTAAAGCCACACATTGCTTGAGTCTAGCCACAATTTCCTGATATATATATGAAATGAAACCCCTTTCTGCTTTCGCACTTTTTTTTCACAAAGTGTGCAACACAAGCAAGCCCAACTTCCTCTAACATCCTTCTGGTTTCCTCAAAAGCAAGGCTACAATTACACCATATCTGATAGGAATCTACAAATTTGAGATTAATGAAACAATAATTATTATCACTACTAGCCTGGAGTTACACTTGCAACTGACACATAAAATCCTTTTTTTTTTTTTTGGGGGGGGGGGCACTCTGTTGAAAGAACCTGTTAATAATTAATCCTCCAAAACCGGTCACACTGGTCCTGGCTGATATATCTGCCTTGTGTCACAACCTGTAGTGTTTGAGATTATGTGGATGATGTTAAAAGAGTAACATGACCCTAAATGTGTGAAATGATTGGTGTATTTTTTCAAAATGAAAGAACTGTATCAGCTCTGACAGCCAAGATATACGTTGATATTCGTGCACTGATCATGAATGCTGTGGTGAGACACCAGCCCTTAAAACTCCACAGTGAAGGTGAGCACTAACTTTTAATCTTACCTCTCCAGCTCAATGTGTATATAAAACCACAGTTCAAAGCGTGATCTACTTTTGAAGTCATTATTAGCATCCAGACTTTTAGCATCCCAAATCAGTACAAACTGTAGCCGACATGTTACTGACAGCCGGTGACTGACAGTAATACATGACATGCCACGACACAGTAGCACATGACATGACACTCCTGAGTCACCACAATTCCAGTAGGAGCAAGTTAAAACTAACCTAATTCATAATCATTATCACAGTGAGTGAGATACCTCAGCAGGCCTTTATGGAGCCATGGAAACGCTCTGATGTGGGGGACCTGATTAAGAAACTAAAGATCCTTCCAGTAAAGTTTCAATGGCAAAAACAACAGCATGCTAACTGGCATCATTTCAACAATCAGGCGTCACGGCCACGAGAGGGGCAGTCGTCTTGTTTTCGTAGTTGTATGAATTCCTGTGGGTGCTTTTGGTCCTGCTGCATTCACAGCAACCGCTATTACAGGACTTTCCCACGGTGCCGTGTATGAAAATGAGACAGGACAGCTACGGACGTATTTTGAAGTTTGAGTGAAACACAAATATCAGCTGTGTTCAGATTTTGTCTCGTCAAACTAGACCCGTTAATCAACCGCCGGAGGAACTTTGTAACGACTACAAAACCCCTGCAAGTCAATAACATCGGGCCTCTGTTGGTTCTTGGCTCTCAGGTGACGGGAATGGTAAACCCTGATTTCATCACTGTGAGTTTAACAGATCACGTGGCAACAACTTCATTGCTGTGGTGACACATACGCATCCTAACCAGGTTCAGTAACAGCTTCTTCCCTCAAACCATAAGACTTTTTAACACAATAAAATAATCCCTTCATTCCCCCTCAAACCCGCACAACCGGATTAACTCACTGGACAGTAAGAAAAACAATATAACATACATCAAAAACGTGCAATATAGTGATCTGTATAGTATTTTGTGTTGATATCTATTTATATCTGCACCTTATTTTGTAAATTATTTAATGCTGCTTTTTTTTTAAATCCTGCACTACAATGAGCCAATGCAATGACATTTCTTTTTTTATCTATACTGTAAAGTTCACATTTAAATGGCAATAAAGAATGTCAAAGTCTAAGTGTAAGTCCAAGTCTAAGTCTAACATAAACTGTATTGAGAAAGTATCTCTGAATACACCCTCTCTTTAACTGACAAGACACTACATCATCAATAGACCACGGCACGAGAGATATTTAATCTCACCCTCAACAGGAGACGACTCACTGTATTGAGAAAAATCCCACCGATTCTGGACAGGACCTGTTCCCACTGTTACCCTCTGAAAGGAGATACAGTCTTAAAACCTCTAAAAATTGAATAATATATGGCTTCTATCCCTCAGTAGCCAAGACTGGACGCAACACAACCCACGACACTCAAACAATTCTGATTTGCAGTATTTGTAATATTGCACTCCCAGCTTGAGCTCCTTGATGTCTTCGCGCTGTTTCTGAAACTTGATGAACAATTTCATTCTGTGCTGATAAGAATTAATTTGACGGCCTCTCTCAACTGGACATACATAAGCTTTTCAAGTACACTTTCGGTGTGATTTTGCTTGTGCGTCGGTGTTCACCTTAAACCACCTCCTCATCTTAAAAACCAGCCAGCTGTTATAGACAGAAGTGGATTGCTCGGCACTAATCAGGCTTGTAAAACATTTCATGTGAGATGAAATTATTCTGCCTGTGATGTGTTCTCTGATCACTGTGCCGGCTCCAGCGCTCCACACAATGAATCAATTAACCCGAGAACAGCTTGTAACCTGCAAATTGAAAAGTCTATCAGGGCACAAAGAGAGTGTAGGAGAGGAAATCCAAATGGACTTAATTGTGCAATCAATGCGATTAGACTTGTTCCTCCCCTGTTTGTGTTTTGCCGTTAATTAATTGGAAAGCGTGCTGCAACACACAGACGACCGTCTTTGAAAAACCTCAGCTGACCCGCGGTGTCTTTTCCACCGCTTTTTTGTGGTTTAATAAAGCAAAGTGTTGTTTGCTCAGCGATCCCCCTTCGCAAAAAAAAAGACAAAAACAAAACAGTTTTCTCTAAATCCAGCAGTAAGAACAATCCCTGGGCCCCAGTGGCTATTAGCTCCAGCACACCATCAAGACACAATGCTCAAACTGATCTCAACATGCCAAATAGAGGCTGTGACTCCTTTACTTACATTTCAGGGTTTCTCCAGCATAGGGGATGTGCAGTTTGAAGCGATCACAGCAAGGTCCGGGAGTGAGAGATGTACATCTGGTGGAAACAATATGAGACATCAGAATAAATCACATCGTAACTGGAAATACAAATTGTCAAGCAACTATATTTGAGAAGAGCTTCACTCTCAAGGAAATGGAAATTTTAATTGGAAAGATACGTTTATTCGCCAACATCGTAGCATGGCCATACGTTATACAAAACATAACTATAATGGGACATATTGGCATTCAAAATAGTTAAAAGTACAGATATTTGTGTTCATATGTAGGCAATGAAAGTAAAATGTCATCAGGAGATAAATACAGGCGATGATGCAAAAACACTGTCGCAACTAATTAATACTTCATTACAACTCTTAGACATTTTTATGTCTTCACTGTGTTACCTAGCAGACCTAACAATCATTACCAAAGAAAAGTGTGAGCTAAAAATAATAATAGGGACAGTAGCATATGAAAAGCATAATAAGTTTAAGTCATGGCTCTGCTCTCCTCAGCTCCACTTTATCCATTACTAATTTCCCCAATGCATAAATAATTGTGGGATGTTTGCAATAAATGTAACAAAATGTCCAAAAATAACCAAACTTATGTCGTGTGTTCTTAAATTGGATTAATTGAAAATAACACCAAATAATACAGACCAGTTTATTCTGTTTAATTTAATTCAGCTGAGCTTCATTAAGTTAACCGACACAGTCCAGCTCATGTGCCTCGGCAACACAACAATAATACATTTGGAGCATTAAAAGTAAGGCAATATTAAATTTTACAAGTAATCATTTACACTTTGTTTCCAGTAACTAGTAATGAAACTTTTTTATTGAAACTCCATTTAACTATTTACGTTCAAGCGCCCCACAATTTTCATACTTAATTGTGACATAAACAACATATCTACTTAAAGAAATACCGAGGAAACTCCAGTCCTGCTGGTTTGCTTAAGTACATTGAGGTTATTATTCACAGAAATCTCTCAAAAGCTTATTATCTCTCATTTGCGGCCTCAATTCCTACTTTACAACTTCATTGGACAATAACTGTGATCTTGTTTTGCTATACAATTGACCTACACTTTGCTTGTAGATATCAATACTTTTGCAGGGTCCGCTGTCTTTCTCACATCATGTCACAGTGGCTCCTTGGCAGGGATCATTAACAAAATAAACACGTGGCATACAACATCCACCTCACCCAGTTTTAAGATCTGTGACCCGGAGGCAGTTTGTGGAGTCCAGTCCCACACGGCCATTTCTCAACACGCTGCAGAGGAGGGGACGCAGCTCAGGTGAGATCCGGTGCAGCGCCACTTCAGGAGACATGTTGTTCATCTTCGTTGCACTAAGGAGTTTGTGGAGATTCAAACATTAACGTGCACACCATCAAAACACATGAGGTACTATGCCAAGCGCGAAGAACGCACGAAAACAACAGCAACTCTAATCTGGGTTAAATCCATGACACTAAGGTAGATCAAGGTTTAACAAAGTTGCTCAGGTTACAGGGGTCTACATAAAAAGACAGATTCTTGACTTGGGGATCTTGTTGTGTGGACTTTACATGGTCACTGTGCACTGGCCTTTTCCAAATGTCCTTCAAAATCTGAGACATGCATTCAAGGTTCATTGGTGTTTCTAGTTTCCCACTGGCTGATTAATGATTGAAACACTGTTATGACTTTTAAGACTTGCCTTAAAAGTATTCTATTCGAATAAAGCTGGTAGCTTGAGCTGCCTGAAATCACTATGGACCATTTTGTAGTTAAGTTGCAATAATAATATGGTGTGAGACCTGTGAGCTTATTTTCTCTCTTTATTTTCTGCACCATCAAAGCATATCACTGGCATTGTGTGTTTTCCACCTGTACTCTGTGCTCCTTCCTCTCTTTGTATCATCCTCCTGTGATTATGGAACCGGAAGTGACCTGTGCTTTTCATCACATCCATCAAGTCTGCTGTGTGTATCAGCTTGCCATTTGATGTCAAGTTATTTGTAACTCCCTGCCAAAGTCCTATAGCTTCCTATTGTATAAAAACCCACCCACAAGGTTGATAAAATAAGATTAGTCATTACTGAGTGCTTAAGTTTTCCTCTGAGCTGCTGCAAGTGAGGGCTGACTTAAGCATTTCCTGGCGTGAAGAAAATATTTTTGTGCATGACACAGTCTCAGGTTGAAGAACAAAGTATTTTCGTAAACAATCGATTCTGATATTTCTGGAATTTCAGCTAAACCCAAAGAGAAACAGCGTTTCTCAATCTGAATAACATTAGCAACTGCTAGCTCATAGTAGATAGGTGCGTCCATTTGACAGTATTTCAACTTTACACACGCACCAGACATAACGAGCTGATTGTCGTCCTTTAAAATACACAACTCCATGCGTGTTCAAGTACCTTAAAGAGCTGAAAGTGCTGAAAGCTGTGCTTTATATCCAATGTTTACTTCAAGCAATCCAAACTTTCCGGTACATGGTGTTTGGGGTCCTTCGTCAACACCGTTATAGTCGCCTGTAATAATGCCTGTTGATAAAATACATGCTTTTTTTAAAAATCAGAACGTACATTCAAAAACAACAAATTACTGATACAGTACATATCCTAGTTCATATTGTATGTAAGAAAAATGTCACATTATGAAGTGTATATGCTGTGATATATTAATGTAATTGTTCAGGCAGTTACGTTGCCGCCAATCAGCTGTGACCGTGCACTTTGACCAGCCCTCTCTCAACTGGTTTAGTTGTCCACTCTGCAGCACATTCAAATTCCAGGTAATTATTCTGCAACATGTCACATCAAGAAGCCTCATTTAACTCAGCATCCGACTCATTATAACGATTCATAATGGCTTTTTCTTTCAAGTGGTTTGTGGCGAGAATCCACGGCTGCTGGACATTATACTGAGCTACACAGGGTTGTGTCAAACTTCACTGAGGAATAATTGAGCTTCTGTTAGATAGGCCAACACATTCCCTTCTTTAATGACACACATTAGTATCATATTGTGCTGTCACTCAACACTAGGCAAAGTTCTCGTCACGTTTGAACGTTATTACAAATGAATAATCCCATTATTGCTATATTTAACTTTTAAAAAGCTCCCTTTCTGGTTATATGTATTATAAAAGAACATGGCAATGTGTTTTTCTCTATATATTTTTGATAATTACCATGGACTATCCATGAAAAAAATGGAATAGGGAGCTTATTTACTTTGATCATACCATATCAGAAGTCAACTCGAGGTTGATGGCAAATTACATAAGTACTATTTCAAAATGTTTTTATTTTTAACACCTGATGGTGACATTTAAGCCAAATTTTCTATCAAATTGTGTTTTCTAGATTTTCATTACTCTTGACTATCCACCTCCACCTGGGACCACATAAACTAGGCTGGTTTGTAATTTTGCAATTGTCTTCCAACTCTCTCTTTGTATATTTGCTTTAGCCCAAAAAGGTTAAGGAAATGAAGAAACATGCATAGTAGAATCCATAATACAGCATGGCATGGCGTGACATGTATTATACAGATACTCATCAAGGAAATAATCACAGAAAAAAAAAAGACCACAGCTTGAAATTATATCAGTGAATCAGGACTGCTAGTTTTTTTTTACATGAGGGTTGTTTGGCTGATTCACAACTGGGAAGTTCCACATTCCTGGGAATGATTCAGAATTAAAGATATGAAACCAAAGTAAAATTTTATATTCAGTTGGTTATTACCCAACACTTACTGGTGTATTTCAATTCTAAGACACAAGGAGTTTTTCGGCATGAAGCTACAACTTAGTTTTACTGACCAAAATGGTCAGGAAAATATGATGTTTGGCATTTGAAATCACTAACTAAATCGCCAAACTAAACAGTTGTGGGTCTGAGAGGGGTTGGGATGGAGGAATGAAGCTTTTCAGTGATTGTAGTTTATCTAAATTTCTAAAAGCCTTTGTTACGTAAATAAATGGTCATAATGTAATAACAATCTTTCTGTAAAGTCTTCACTCCCTACGTCAGCACTGAAGATATCAAACGTTCTAAAAGTTTTCTTCTGGATTTTGTCACATTAAAGCATGCACAGCTGTGATGCTGCGTCTGTATGAAGATATGGTGAAGTGAGAAGAAAGCCGTTTCGAATCATTTTGAATGTTACAAACGTTGTCCTTCTGATTACAAGGTACTCATAAGGTCATGGTATAAACAACCACTGATGATTAAAATATCCTACAAATAATAACAGAGAATTGGATTAATTAAGTGAAGGCCAAGTTCACTACAGAAGGCAAAAACCATTAAAAGGAAGGGGGGGTCTGAGGACACTGCAGTCCCCCATTGGAGGAAGTACATATTGACGACTCAATTGTATAAAGTCAGTTAGACAAGCTTAAGAGTTCGGTGAGCTAATTTATAAAAAAAAAAAAAATGTTTCTACCACAAATACACAAATAAAAAACATGTAAATATATATTTCTAGTTAGGTTTTAATTGAAAATCAGCTTTGTTCAACACAAAAAGCATGTTAATGAAACTAAAATATGTTCCGATGTTGCTGACAGAGGTAGTTTATTAACTTTATTCAGAAAGGACAGAGATTCATAGAGTGGCGGTTGATAATATTCTAAAAATGTGCATTTGAGGTTATTTGATGACTATAGATGTGGATATAAAGGTGTGTAATTCTATTGCTGTGTCATGCTTTCTTTCATGGCTTTAGTCTTATAGTTCTGTCTTGACCTTCATTAGTTTTTATTCATTTTATTCCTCCCTTATGTGTCTGCTCACAATTTCTTCCAGATAAATGATGATTTATAAAATTGTTTATGCTTCCTCTTTCGCTTTTTATATCGACTATATTAGTGAATACTCATGGTTTTGTTCTGCGTGTCATATGTATTTTGTTGTAGATCATGTCTGCTGTGTTTGTGCTTGACCACTTCCTCTCCCGTTGCGTGTCGTGACTCCGCCTTCGTCCTCGATCGTTTGGCTTCTCATTCTGACTCCTTCACCTGTAGGTGGCTGGGATCAGCTCTAAGCGCCTCACAATCCTGAATTGATTGGTCGGGCCTTTAGAATGATTAAGGATCATTTGGCGACATCAGGATAGTTTCCCGGGAATGGCTCCAGCTGCCTGTTACCTCAAATTGGATAAAGTGATATCAGTGAATGGTCCAGTGCCATGAATGTTGATGAATAGCACATAAAGACACTCATACAGGTTGGTCCGCTTGGATATACGATCATTTCAAGGGGGGCTTGGAGAAGTCAAGGCGTTCTGTTGTGTTGTTGCTGCAGTAGATGCGGGGAAGGTTCCAGGCTAACTTTGCAGAGGGAAGACAATATATCCTGCGAGATGTGGGAGAGAGAATTGAGCTGTCCTACAGCCAGCGGCCAAGCTTTCCAAGTCTTCCACTTGCCGAGGAAAGAGATTTGAAGAGATTAACACACTAGCATTAGCTCCGATACAAGCTGAGGATTGAATTAATTACAGACTTTGCAGGGCTTGTGGAGCATTCTCGTGGTGGAGCATTGAAATGCAACCCCCCCCCCCCCCCAATTCACATCCCCACTTTTCCCACCTCCAGTGAGATTGGAATTTGTCCAACTGAGCAAGCGGGGACTGCGCTATTTTTACCATCTCCCTTGTTTCACTCAAGCGCATGCTAATGTGCTAGATAAATAAAAAATCAAGTGATTTCACTTCGGAGGCTGTTGAGAAACTACCTTTTCATACTTTGCCTTAAATGCCCCCGCTGTGCTTGAGATAAGCGTCCCCATTTATCAGAGAGTTTTTTACTGGAGACGCTTGATTGATGCTGAAGAGTCCAAAGATCCCCGGGGGAGCCATTTCACGACTAGAAATAGGGTTGACTTATCTTTACAACTAACACAAATGTCTTTCCTGATCACCAGATCATGAATGAAGACGCCTTTGACGTTGTGGTGGTTGGCTCCTGCATGACCGACTTGGTGAGGTGAGTCAGTTTAGCACTTACTTAACTTTCTCAACTAAATCTCTTCTTGCAAAAACAAACAAAAAAACAAATAAGTGCAGAAGTGATCGTAGATCTGGCGGGCATTTTGTGAGTTGAAAAATGTCCAGCTAAATCTGGTTGCAGGAAACTGTCCAGCTTCCTCGGGTGGACCTGAGAGGAAGCCGTACTTTGGGTAGATTTCCATTGCCTTTGGAGGACTTGTGTTCAAAATGTTGAGGGCAGAGTTTCTCAATCCAGAAGATGTAACTCTGTTGCTCATGTTGCTCAATGTGGAAAAACTGGAACTGATATTCGTAAATGCTTTGAAATGCATCATAATCAGCGCATGTAAGTGTTTCTAAAGAAATTGGAAAATCATTTAAAAAAAAACCACTGTTTAACTGGCTTCTAAACCAGTGATACTTTCATGCTGATGATATGATAGGGTTGAGAAAAAAAAATTGAAGTACCATACAATATTATGTCAAATTCACAATGCTCTTTTATTGGAAGTAATACTCGATACTTCCTCTTGACTTTTAACTATCGGACATTTTTTAAAAAAGAGCTCAGAATAACTCTTTTGTATTTTTTTTTTTGTAAACAGCATTGTTCAAGAATATTATTGCATTCCTACAAAAGAAAACCAACAATAAAGCAGGAAACAATAAAGCTTTAGTTATATAGCACCCACAGTGCCAATAAAACTGCAACTTCAGTCTGCTTAACATGACAGTGAGGAAGCCAGAACTTAAACGTTTTTAGGGGAAAGGCCACCGCAGACCTCAGCTGAAAGCCACAAGCACAACAATCCTGACATGCTGAATATCATCCATATCATAAATAATGCACCTTTATTAGTGATCATATGGTGAATCGGAATATGAGCTTTTTAGTATGACTTTTATCATGAGCAAGTACAAATGTTAAATAATCATATGTAATGAGATGTTTAAAATTAGGCAGCAAAGACTATCGATGCATTTATGGGACATTTTATAATGAAAATATAATTATATTGCAATTGCAATATAATGAGATTAAAATTTTTTTTTCCTAACATCCATAATAACATCGTACATCTTTATAAGGGGTTTTCCTTGTTCTACTGATGAGCTGCTCTTCTCCTGAGCTACGTGTCTACAAGCATATTCAAATGGAGAACAACATCTTAAAATGTTATAGAACCGCAGACACACAGGATGCAGACAATTGTTCTTACGTAAAACGCACTTCTCTTTATTATTAATATTAACTGCAACAGGCACCCTGTTCCTTCAATGGTTTTATTTTAACCTGTGGAAAATATGCCATGTGGACTGAAGGGTGTTTTCCACCCAGTCTTGAAATGTGCTGCCCAGTCCTGCCTGCACAAGAATAGAGGAAGTGCTCTAAAGTTAGTGCTGCCTTTTTAGTGTCCGTCTTGCAAAGAACATTATGGCCTGAGAGTGTTTAGGTTCGATTTTTAGGCCATTAAATCCAAGACTTATTGTTTTCCAAGTTGGTCTTTTTCCAGTGTAGGGCCTTTAATTTGGACGAGTGTTAAAAAAAAAGGCTGGAAAAAAGTGGAATGTAAAAAAAAAAGCATGTTTCATGGAAATACAATAAAGGATATAATAATGTCTTTCAAGTAGACTTTCATCACTGTGTTTGCTTCCCTATCGAAAAGTTTTCTTATTATCTTTTTTGCTTTCCTCCAAGTCTTCAAGTAACACCCAACACCAACGAAGTAAGATTTATTGTTGATTTAGGTAATTGCAGTTCGCAGAGTGATGTTGCCTTATTGTGAGCCGTTTGCATGTTCTCCCTGTGCGTGTGTGTAAATTTCACTGTTGGTAGAAATGTGAGTGCATGTGGTTGTCTGTCTCTCCGTGTTTGTCTTTGAGCTTCGAACTACAACTTTAAGCAGGACTTAAAACAAAGTACCACAAATTGATATTAAATTGATGTTTGCATAAGAAGGATCAGCTGCAGACTTTTAGCTTCAGATGGAAACGTTTTGATAACGATCACCAGAAACATTGGCGACACTGAGGTTTGCATGTCAGGCCACTAGTTGATACTGTTGTTTTAGTTGGGTTTTTATTGTCTCAACACTGAGAGCTAGTTTTGAATAGTGTTACACGAAATATATATTTTTTGAAAATGTCAAGAAAATGTCAGACATGAATTGACATCAAACATTTAAGCACGTACAATGTATAAAAATATTTTTTTTTGCAGCAAACAGTATCAAATCACTTGTGTCATCTGAACAAGTCCACGGCCAGTCGATCATGCCGGTGATCTGCAGCTTCCCTTGTCAGTCCTCATGACATTTCTACTAATACTATAAATGTTGCGCAAGAGACACATCACTTCGTGATCATGAAGCACATTGAATGCACCTTTTGCATGACCTTTCCCAAAGCTGTAGGACGAGTTTCTGCTCATAAATCTTTGTAAAATGAAATTCGAGGAGCAGCCACGGTGCGCTCCAGTGTTCAAGCATGCTGATCACTTGCTGATCTGTGGCCTGAAATGACATAGGTGTGGCCATCTCTCGATGAATCCAGCTGGGGTTTTGTGGACTCAGAAGCGTGCAGATGATCGGGTGTAATTACTGCTTTCCGAAATGTCAACTTTGCATCACCGTCGTCCGTGGTGCGATCTGTTGAGCCAAGTAGGATCCATTCCCACAAATCATTAGTCATCAGCTCGGTCAAAATGGGTTCGTTGAAAAACAATTTGTCACCCTCATTTACCACAACCTTTGCAATCAGTGACACAACTGCAAAAAGATGCATACAGTTGTTTTTTTTGGGTTGTTGGGGTTGTTGTTTTTTGACAAAATGAGCATTTTCTCTGTCAGTGCACCCTGCATGTGCAACAGGTTGTGGTGTTTTTACATGAACCCTGGAGGGAAAACTGGCAATAAGGATCTGAATAAACAGTGTGTGTTGCAGAAAAAGTTTGGAGTTGTCCCTCAGACTGCGCCACAAGTCCCCACTTATCAGAAACACATGCCTTCCCATACAAGAGGAGTATTTACTGAGTCGCTCATTAGTAATTCAACCAGACTTGCTGCTTTGAAGGGCAGGAGTTGTCAATTAAGGCCCTAATAAGCTGACGGAAAATGGTCTGCTTTTGGTGTGTGTGTGTGTGTGTGTGTGTGTGTGTGTGTGTGTGTGTGTGTGTGTGTGTGTGTGTGTGTGTGTGTGTGTGTGTGTGTGTGTGTGTGTTGTGTGTGATGTAGGGAGTTTTTGGATGGAGGTCAGAATGCGGGTAGAAAAATACATTTGCCTCCCTTCAAAGTGATATGCATGGCTTTGAAGTTAAAAATCCAGTTGTCTTGAGTGGGCACGCACACACACACACACACACACACACACACACACACACACACACACACACGCGCACACACGGATGCCGTACAAGCGCCTGAACGTGCAGCGGCGCTCCCGCAGTGTTCGTCTCCGCTTTTCAGCATGTCAGTAGGTAGTAAGAGGTTATGTTTAATTGTCTACTACAATATGTTGTTGCAGTTGCATAAGGAGGAACACAAGGAGGAGGAGGAGGAGGAGGAGGAGGAGGAGGAGGAGGAGGAGGAGGAGGAGGAGGAGCAGGAGGAGGTGGCGACTCATGGCCGTTCCAGGATTTTAACCCATTGTCAAAGCCATACAGTGCCCCCTGCTGCTCCAGTGTAAACGCTCCTCTACCTGCTCAGTTAAATTCTCCTTCCTTTACCAAAAATGAAGAAGGAGACCCAAAGCAGGAGCAGGACGCTTCCTTTCTAAACACACTCGTTGTTTCTGGTTCATATTTTGACTCAGGCCTGTCTCAAGTCAAGGCTCCACATTTGCCAACAGCGACTGAAAGTCTATACCACAAAAAGATAGTGACTTTGTTACCTTGAAGACTGGAAAATTCTGAAATAAACCTCCACATCTGAGTTGAAGTGATTGAAAATCACATTAAAACATTCTTTATTTTCTGTTAAAGTTGAGAATCTACCTGAAATGTCACATTTTTCTATATATCATGGGGATAATTAGGGTGCCTTTACAAAAAAAAAGAAGCATATCCTGCCCAAGGTTGCAGCGGGGGCCGGGAAGGAGAACACACCATACCTCGGCCACACAATGGTTTGGACCAATACTTTACTAACAGTGGGGAAACTGAAGACAATTATTTGGCAAGACATTACAAAGTTTGTGGCAAATAGGGCTTCCTCTAGAATCATGTACAGCGTGTGGGAAGAAGCCCATTGCAATTCCACGTTTGGAAGGTCACCAATGAGTTCAGGCTTTTGTGGGGTAAATGGTTCAGGTCTGAGCCCACAGGCAGTTTTCACACACGATTTTATGGTCACACATTTGTTGGGATGTGCAGCAGAGTTGACTTCAGTTGAGACAGATGCACCGGCCAAATCTTGGTTCATGTTCATATTCGAAAGTGGTGATTTAATCTAAACTGCAATTTACAAGGCAGATTAACAATGTCAGTGAAAAACATGGACAATATGCACCTTTTTCAACATTAGAGCTGAGAGATGTGGCTGGTCCTGATGAAGCTGAATCCACAAACCTTGTGTTGGCTCACACAGAACCACATCACCGAAATGATGTTGTGATCATGTACATTAATCTTGATAGATGTATCTTTATAAACCCTATAAATAAAAACAGTGCACCGGTATGACGCATAATGTGTGATGTACAGATATGGATCTACTTCCTCCCTGACAGAACCACGCACTGCATTAGATGAAGTGGTGAAGGCCAGCGTGACCAGACCTCCTCTTTTGCTCAGACTCGTCCTCATTTCACATCTGGTCTTGAGCCTCTGGGATTTTCATTTATAAAATGATAAGAATGAATAGTTTCGAATATTGCAAGGCCAGGTCAAGTCTCCTCAATTTTTTTTTTTTGCTCAAATTATGGTCCACCCGAACACACAGGAAAATATGACAATGCGGCAATGATATACACAAAATGTGTAAATCTGCATTTGTCAAGCTATAAAAACAGTGACTTCAGTGACATTTTCCAAGTGATATGAGTTTTCTAAAATTTAAACAAGCCATTCACTTTTGTTATTTTTTATTTTCTATTGTGTCAACAGCATGCCAGGCAACCTTTTTCTGTACGATGGCTTGTTTACGTGTCCTGATGCTCGTTCAGACCGCCGGGTGAATAACGACCTGCAACAAATGGCGCAGGTGGTCAAAAAACAAACACCTCGGTACGGTCTTGGGACCGCACTCTTGCGAACAAAGCAGTTCAGCGTGTCCACGTGAGGCATGCCTGTCCTTGTCCGGCCTGTTGTTTGTGAAAACTGCCTCACCTTGTGTGGACTCGCCAGAGCTTCCATCTCAAGGTGAGATGTGTGAGCAAGAAAAATTACTCCGGAGCAGGGGTGCAGTGAATATGAGTTGAAGGTTGCCGTACTTGAGTTAAATTGTTGTGCATGCGCTAGAGAGACAGGTAACAAGCATACTTTTATACTTTCATACCGAAGCTTGTCCTCACCCTCATGTTGGGAACCTGGCAAGAGAAGCTTCAAACTTACGAGACCATTTCTTTCAATGGTTTTGTGTTCGTGTCCGTTTCCCCCATTCTTGCTAACCCGTTGCTGACTTAAATAAAGACGGGAGGCGAGAGGGAAGGGTGGGCAGTCTGAAAGCAAACACTTCACGTCACTGAACACCTGCTGTGGCCTTTTGGTTCCGTGGGAGAAAACGGTCTGAGGTTGCACTTTAGCACATAACTGCCGTGTTTGTTTGACGAAGTCATCACAGACAACAATAGCCAAGTGTGTCTCTCTCTCTCTCTCTCTCTCTCTCTCTCTCTCTCTCTCTCTCTCTCTCTCTCTCTCTCTCTAAAGGAGCGTGGGTAGGCGTGGGTAGGTTTATTTAGGAATTTGGAAATCTGTTTATCTTATGTGTCAGTGATCCGGCTTCAGGTGGCCGTCAGCCAAAACGTGACGTCGTGACGTTCAAACTTCAGAATCACTGTTATTCATTCGCTACAATGGGTATGTATTCGTTATTTATTCAGATTCTGCACATATATCTGTAAACGCAGCGAGCATGTAACCGTAAGATAAACCAGGAAACATCACAAATCAATTTTGTGAGCGCTGTGATGGAAAAGCAAGGCAGAACTTGTGCAGGAAGGACACAGACAAATGATCCTTTCAGCCTCCAGACCTACAACATCCTTCCTGTCAGCCACTTGACTTCCATTACGCGCTTCTGGAAAGAAAGCTTAGAAAAAGCCGAGTCGCTATAGCTGCAGTTGTGCTGAAATTGGCAGTACCGCTTTCAGTAATATAGTGAAAAAAAAGCTTTTGAAGAACACTTCACCAGCATTGGACATATACATATGTGCATTCCTTTTTTAGAATTACTTACGTATCATTGATTGTGTACACTTCAGTATCTAAGGAAGACATATTGCTCTTCAGGCATCGATGAGCTATCCAAAAAAAGGTTGGCAAAAAAAACCAAGACAACAAAAAGCAGTAAAGCTATCAATGAATAAAAAAATAAAAAAAATAGTGCAGCAATCTTTCTGGGAGAGAACGTCAGAGACCAAACAAATCTTAAAAAGCAGTCTGCAATGTGGTGAGGCCCACGTTCAAAATCTTGAAGCAATTCATTGTTCAGGGGTTTGAAAGGAAGAAGCCACAATGCAACAGTATCTGGCAACACATTGAGCAGTCCGCTATCAT
Organism: Blennius ocellaris; assembly: GCF_963422515.1. Lineage (NCBI taxonomy): Eukaryota > Metazoa > Chordata > Actinopteri > Blenniiformes > Blenniidae > Blennius > Blennius ocellaris. The sequence goes on from NC_137666.1 coordinate 3,947,914, forward strand.
AACAAGAAGTCTGAGTTTGATGTTTTCAGGCTCGACCGATCAGCTGAGGTGAGATATTGTTCTCTACACACCACAAGCATGCCCCGGAAAGGTTTAGAAGTCTGCCTTCATGGCTGGTGCAGTTCGCCCCGGCATGTCCTTGTGGTGCTGTGCAAAAACTGAATCCTGATGATCCCTATGGTTTGGAAGAAGAAGCCTCATGTAACACACATATCAATCCTTCATAGTTGAACTAACATGAGTAGCACTTCTCCAGCTTGAATAATCCTCCTGAACTATGATGATCTTCTTTAGTGTTTTGATCCTTTTGTGCCACTTGGTACTGCGAAATGCCAAAACTCATTGTTAAAGAATGTGCCAAAGTATTTAGAAAAAGGTTTTTCCTTCTTTTTTGTTGGACTCCTAGAGGTCTGATAAAGAAAGCTTTCAAGAAATGCTTTTGCTTCGCAAGTAACTGTGCAGTTATTCACTACTGATGAATTCATTCCTTAGTGTTCTATGTGCAGGTTTTATGCTACAAACACATGTTTTATGTTTGTATTATGAGACCATATAAACTTTGGCTTGACCAGAAGTGTTCATGTGAATTTCCAGAGTCCGGAAATAATTTATCGAGTTGTTTACATTCAATTTTATGTCGAGCAGTTTCCCATGGCTCTTTTTTTTTTTTTTTTGTGACTGTATTTTACGACATCTCAGTTCTTTCTTGTGAGGAAGGGGAAGGAGAAGTTCACCTTGGGACTGAATAGGTCGTCCAAGGTAGAGGAGCCTCTGACACGTTTGTGTTACTTCAAGTGTGAACATATCTGAAACATGTAAAGACCCTTGGAGGCTTATAGAACTACATAAAGGTTTCTCTGGTCCAAAGTGTCGTCTGCTGTCAAACTAATGTAGCCATTTGGCACAGAAGTTTAAAAAAAAAAAAACCACTTCTACTTCAGTGGAGAACTTATGCAGTGTATTAGTTTGGGAACTTTTGAATTTCTCAATCAGTGTTAATGAAAGATGAATGATGGTCCTTTACACTCTCCTTACATGAAACCATGGTTTCACTGGAAGCCAATGAAGATGTGATCAATTCTGCTAGTTCCTGTCAGAATTCGGGAATCACTTGGAGACTTTTTAAATAGGGGATTTCAATAATCTAATCCAGAAGACACAAATGCATGGATTAGCTTCTCAAGTGTCACTCTGAGAAAACACATTCTCAATTTCAGTAACATTACACAGCTGGAAAAAAAAAGTATTCCTCCAGACTTGTTTAATGTGGGAGTCGAGGGATAAGTCATGTAGTATGTAATACCATCGAGTGTGACCATCAATATGTCTGAAAAATTAGTCTCTATGATGATGACTTGGGGCCAAGTATAATAATATAATCCTTCTGACGCAAGTTGCTGCACTGCAGCCAGAACTGAGACATAACAAATGCCTATCACTCTGTTCACCTGAAAAATAAAAGTGGTCTCTTGATATTCATATAAACTTGTAGATCTGATTCAGCATGTGATCCCCCCCCCCCCCCCCCTTGTGCTGGTGACACAGGTGGAAAAAATGTAGACGAATGTATGGGAGAGGAGGGAATGTGCGCTTGTGTGTGCGTGCATGTGTTTTCATGCGTTCAACCTTTGTTCTGTTTCCTTGGAACCACATTTCAGCCTCGCTGACCCGACATCCTGCCACTGCCTCGGTTATTTGAATGTTTTCACACGGCCTTGCAAAAACAGCAGCATTTATAACCACCTCCAGTGTTTGCCACCGGCGTCTCACTTACTGGAAATCCTGGGATTGAGTGAATTTACTGTAACAGCACACCTGCCACAAACAACGCTCACACACAAGCAGTGGGGTGGTGGTGGTGGAGGGGGCAGGGGGGGAGAGCAACAACAGGGTGAAAAACAAGTTTATGACAACATTTTGCCACCCGCAAACTCTTTGGCCCCAGGCCAGCACTGCCCAGGGCCAAACCGCATAGTCCTGACGTTACAGCACGAAGCCGTCTGCTGTCTCTCCCTTGTGTTACTCACTTGCCCACTGTGGTTGTGCGATCAGAAGAATCTGGGAAACAGACGGCTTCTCCTGAGGGCTACCTACCTGTGGTCTATCAGCCAATAGAGGAGGGGTGCGAGTTGACCAAACCCCAATGAGTCAAGCATTACTCTCGCAGCCGGCATCAAGTTGAGACATCTCTGGGATTTATTGGTTGCATCATTTGCAAAATGTAATAGTCACTGGCACACATGACCGAATGTCTAAGTGCTCTTTTGAAGAGATGAGGCAATTTTGGGCTCCACGTTCCGCCTGTTTTTTGTCACTGCTAATTGTGTTAAAGTATGAAAAACAAGTTAAAATACTTTAGGAAAAAAAAAAGTTACCTTTGCTCCTCCGTTTATGCCCAGCAACTGACCTTTTTTTTTTGTGAGAGAGACCCTTCAAAAGATCCAATCCTCAGAAGACACTCTCGGAAGCTTTTGTTTGTGTGTTTCTGCACTGCTTGCAGACATAAATAAAGAACTTAACAAGGAAAAGATTTGGCCCTGAAGGGTTGTCTTCACATTTTGACACTCACATTGCTAAGTAAAACTTTTCTCACTAAAGTTTGATGGTACTTTTTTCAAGTTTTATCGACAGTTTGAAGAGATGAAAAGATGGGTTTAAATTTTGAAATCCAAACAAAGCTGAAGAGTCTTTTGAGTTCCTTCTTCATCCCATCTTCTCTCCGGAGAAAAGTCTTTATATAAAACTTTTTTTTTTTTTCCAACCCCCCCCTTCTCAGTCAGGCACCAAGGCTCCCCAAAGCAGGGGAAACCATCCATGGACACAAGTTCTTCATCGGCTTTGGAGGGAAAGGGGCCAACCAATGCGTACAGGCTGCCAGGCTGGGGGTCAAAACTGCGATGGTCTGCAAGGTATGACGCTGCAAACAGGTTTTTAAGCCAAGTATCGCTGCTGCACTGTTTGAGTTTGGGCTCCGGTGGGTATTAGCCTGGGTTGTAGCTTTAGCATATGCATTTCACTTGGAATTACCATTACTTTTGCTTGTTCAACCTCTGGCTCGTCCGTGTCTCACTCAGATAATCATCCGTCACCTACTGGAGCTCGCCAACTTGTTAGCAACTCCTAAAAACCTTTTAGCTCCGTTCACACTTCAGTCATTTCAACTACATCAACTCTCTGCGCCTCATTTTCACTTGATCAATACCGTACCGCATGCATACGCCCACCCACGCTTGAGCGCCTTCAAACAAGCCTATTCCCATACCATACAACCCAGAGTCTCCAATCAGTAGGCTCAGCGTGGCCTTTCAACCTGAGCACTAAAGCACCGCAGCCCCACCTCTGTCAGAACAAAGATTCCCGATCGATAACAACCCAGTGCGGGGGGAGCTCTCCGGGCATGGGGAGAACCCAAAAATAGACACCCGGGCTTGTCAAAAACATCCAAGACGGAAGGCCGTTCTTCAAAGAGAATGGGGCCAAGCAGCCAATACCATCCAAACCCATCAACACAGGCAGCGAGAAATGCCCGTATTTTGGCACGTTTTTTGGAAAGCGTGGGTTCGAAGTAGGTGCCTCGGGGCAAGGTGGGGACCCCTTCCACAACCCAAAGTAGCTACAGATGTGGACATCCCCGAGCGGATCAGGGGAAGAGGGGAAGCTGGGAAGGAAAACGAATGCGAGGTGGGCTATGAAGAGGCGTAAAGGCGGGGTTATTGTGTCTTCAAGGCTTGGCGCAGCTGGTCGTGTGTTCACGCGTGTGTGCGTTTGTTGACTTTGTGTGTTCACTTTTGCACATTTTCGGCGGCGGCACCATGCCAGTATGCTGGCAGGGCACACGAAAATCCAGCCCAACTGAGATTTGAGTAGACCACTTTTCAAAAGTTGCCGCTAACCAAGTCTGACCCCGCTTGACACTCCTCTTTGTTGTAATCGCTTTGCCTTCAATCTTTTGTAGGTTGGTAAAGACTTCTTTGGAGACAATTACATCCAGAATTTCAAGGACAATGGTGTACACACAGGTAAGATCGAAGAATTGTAACGTTGCATGCCAAATTGGTTCGCCATTTCGACAGTGCATTGGAAAAACTTTATGTTTGAAGCAAGGTTGTTTTTGACACATCATATTTGTTCATTCTTTTTTTAGTTCTATGAGATGCATTGGAAAAAATTCTGTATTCTTGTGGCCAATGACAATTAAGCCATCTGCCTTTGTTTTAACTAAAGCCACACTTTAAAATCAATTGGCTTCTTGGGAGCCAAATGTATTGAAAGCTCTTAGTAAGGAGATTTGATTGGATCATTTTGAGTTCCAGAGGCCTTTTATTTTTTTTTTATCACTGGCAAAAACAAACAATTTCTTTGTGGAGAACGGTAAAAGAAAAAAAGCTTATTTTTTGTTGTTCGTTTCATGTTTTCTCCTGTGTTTAGACTTTGTTGGGCAGACCTCGGATGCAGCCACAGGAGCTGCCTCCATCACCGTCAACGATGCAGGTAAAAGCTCAGCTGCCCCCGACAAGATCTTAAAAGCTCTTTAGAGTTGTCGAAATGGTCTCATGTATCAGCCAAGAGCACACATAGCCCATCAGCATTGTGCAGGATGGTATTTTGCTACACAACTGCTCAATAACACACATAGGCGTTCGGTATCACCATTGATTCACCACTGCTCAAGAGTCTTTAGTCGCTGGCTGTAACTATAATGAGCTGCACAAGTGCTCCTAACCATATCTGATGAAATCGGAGTCTATATTATTCAGAAAGGTGGAGTCATGCAAAACACCATGACCCTGGTAGATTCTCATTAGTTTTTTTTTTTTTTTTTTTTACTTATTTGATGTGGTGAAATATGAAGCTATGAGTGGTTCCTTGAGGCAGTGGTATCGTTTACAATAGCTTCAAGGAAAAACATTGAATCCATCCAACTGTGAATCACACCTTTCAATAATTTAAGTATTAAAAACTGTGTGGAATATAGAGTTTTTAAATTTGAGAAGATCATAATTAGGACTCACCATCATAAAAATGCAAAAAAACCAACAAAAAACTCCATGTGATATATTGTATTTGCAACAGTTTTGACACTGAAATATTTAGAGAATATATTAAATAGAACAGTAAAGTTTATTTATTCATTCATGTATTTTGGAAGAGAAAATACATTTTGCAATAAAAAGTAGTTTTTTTATGTACATTAAATATAGCTATGAACTGCATCATCTAAAAATACTGCGCAACTATATGATACAAGGCAACACAAAGCAATGCAACTTTAAACTGAAGCAATGTGACAAGTCAAAGTGGTTTGCAGCAATAATTATGATGGAGGGTATACAACATGATGGCATAATTAAAACTGAAAATGATTGACTATGTAAGACATTACTAATGAAATAATAATAGTTTTTAAATATGTATTAAAATATAAGTAATATTAGTAAATATTCATTGTATTGCCTATTTTTTTTTTATTTATAGCAATTTAATCTTGATAACTATATACAGTTTATATTACTATGTATTTTTGCTTTCATTGATGCTAGTTTTCTTGATGGGGCATTTGCTGGTTGCAGATTTTCTCTCTTGGAGTCAAGAAATTGTATATAACCCAAAGTTATATACCAGTCCCATCAGTTACTGACATCGCGCATATCTTTGGACTTGATTTTTTTTTTTACCATGGAGTTTCAAGTTTTCAGAATGGGTTGACACGTTTCCAATTGTGTCCATGGGCAGGTGAGAACGCCATCGTGATAGTGGCCGGCGCCAACATGCTGCTGGGTGGAGAGGAGCTGCGGAACGCTCTTCCAGCAATCAGCCGCGCTAAAGTGCTCGTGTGCCAACTGGAGATCAGTCTGCGGACGTCCTTGGACGCTCTGCGTATGGCTCGTGAGCACAAAGGTCAGTTGTTGACTGCACTTTTATCTGATTATTGCCGTTGTTTTAGTAAATGAACTGTTGTCTCAGACCTGGGCTCTTCATATAAGACCCGAAGCAGAACCAGTTTCAGGAACTGGGCTGCTTTTTGTTGTTGTTGTTTTTTACCTGGACCCTGATTTGTCAAATTTGTTCAATGTATTTTTTAAGCAAACCCAATTCCTTCTAACGAGATCCAGGATGTTTTGAACCAAACTTGACTCTTTTAAGAACTTTTTGAATCTTGTCAAACTCTTAAAACCAGACTACGACTCTTCAAAACTGCAAGTCTTCAAACAAGTTACAGATTTTTTTCTAAAACCAGATCAGGACTCTGGAAAGACTCTTTAAAGTAGATACATACTTTTTAATTGGTCACTTTACAATACTTCTAACAAGATTGGAAGACCTGGTGTCATTGAACTCTTCAGTCCTGAATTGAACGTTTTATTGTTTTCTCTTTTAACCTTTGCACTATGAACCAGATAAAACCACTAGACTTGTAAATCAGATTCATAAATTGGACTTCCAACAAGCCTGGCCTCTTTCAACCTTTATCTTGCTCGGAAACCTGACCCACTAGGCTCACCAGATCTTATGTGCAGGTGCGTTTCAAGTCAGAAAGTCAGTTGTTGTCGGGGAAAACAAATGAAGTTTAAGAGGAGTTATAATGGAACTCTTATATAAGGCAGAACAGGTGGTTACATTTGCATTCCATTAACTGTGTTTATTTGCACCAGCTGTTGTTACTTTAGTCTTTAAAGGCTCAAGTACTTCCTTATTTGACCATAAAGTCACAGGTATTTATTCACATAAATTGTACATTAATGCAAAACCCAGATATGAGGGGTTTTTTTTTTTTTTTTTTTTAAATTATAACCCTTTTCTTGTCTGCTTGTCTATGAATGTAGTTTTCTTTAGTACATTTTCGAATCACATTCTCACTTTTAAGGAAATGACCAAAATCGCTCCCCAAAAACTGGCTGGCAAGGTGGTTATTAAATCTTTGTTGAGTTGATTGAAGGCTGGTCACTGTGGAATAATACTGCAACAATGGTAGCGGCAAGGGAAGAAATAGCCTCCAAAGAAGTATCAAAATGTCCATATAAACTTCTCAAACCACTCGTGAAATATAATCTGCTTCTCCTCAGGCCATCTGTGCACTCGCTATATTCCAAGCCTTCGTGTTGTCGCCAAAATATCAATATATACATGGCTTCTGTCATAATCCGTATTCACGACCCAGTTGAGCCTCCTGCTTTGACCATGGGATGGTGTTTGGCTGGAGTAAGGGTTTTTTTTTTTTTTGCATGTCTGACAGTGTCGAGGAGAAAGAAAGAAAACACAAGAAAGACAGAAATATTGTGTATTTTTACCCACAAGTGACTAAAAGGTAAGTTTGTCAGGCTTGTCAATCAACAAATTATGATGGAGGAATTGCAGCCAATGGAAATAGGAAGGAGAGATAGACATCATCATCTCTGAAATCTAGTATAGCTGTGACTTATTTATGAAATCATAACAAACAAAATACTTTTTAATCGCAACCATTCAGACCTAAAGCCAGGCTCGTGTGCCTATAATATCCACTGAATGAAGTTCTATGAAAAATGACAAGTATAATGTCTCATTTGTAAGCAATGGAACGATAACTGATGTTTTTCTGACATTTTATGGCTCAGTTGGTCCAGTTTTTTTGCAAAACATTGTAAAAGTTTTAATCACATCATGTAACTGGATGAATATTGTGGTGTACATAGTGTAGTCTCCTTTACAAAATAGTTTTAACCATCATTGCTGAAATACTTCCTCAGTGACAGAACATATTCAGACAGTTTCGGGGAGTGTTTTTATTTGTAATGTCAGATCCAGTTAATACCAACTGGGATTAGTTTGTTATGGTGATCCATTTATGAAGTATTAAGATGCGACGGCTCAACCTTTGTACACAACACAACTTAAAACAAAGAGGTCAAAATGAACAAGATGTTTTATACATTTTCTATAAATAAAGTTGATGATTGAGTTGAAAATGACAGTTGCCACTGTGGTTCAGGTTGTAGAACAGGTTGTCCTCAAGTTGCCCGAAAATGGGTTGTCAGCGATCCGCCATTAGTGTTCTTGTGTGAATGGATGAATATGACTGAACAGCAGAAAGCATTTTGAAACTGAAAAAAAAAAAAAAATATCAGTCCAAAGACTCACAATAGGTTGAAGATAATGCTCCAACAATCTCACCAGTACGCAACATTATTGTATAAATGGGGAAAGTTCTTTTCACGTTCTGTCAATAAGGATTTCTATGGTCTTTACAATTTTGTGCATTAGTGATGTTGTATTTGTATTCATGCTGATCAAAAAGGCCACGTGCAAGCAAAACATGAGGAGGGATTTTTGCAGTTCAAAAATAATACAAAAAATAGCTAATAATACAATTTAAAAGAAGAGAAAAAAATAAGTAAATTGAGGGTCAGGATTAGGGAGTTTCAAAATGTTTCAGGATAGAAGAGATATATGCAATTGAAATTGATAGTATATATAACAAACACCCTTTTTTTCAGACTTTGAATGACAGATTGTCTTCATTGTAAACAATCTGATCCCCTTACGCAAGAGTACTTTGAATACTGATTTTGGTGCTTCAGTCTCCCAGTTACCTTGTACTTGTGCAGGCATGGAGCACTAAGATGCTGCCATCGTTATCAAAGCACATTGCATAACCGCCATTTACATTGGTGATTACCGTTGGTCACATTTAAGAACGGGGGGGTACCTTGAGCTTGGCTGTTGGCCCTCCAAGTATCTTTTAATATATTCAGCTGAAGGGACTAGTGAAATGTAAATTGAGTCACATTAAATCATCTACAAATCAGTCGAATTTACATCCGATGATTGCTCTTGTCCTCCTGTTTCTTTCGTCTTGTCTTGTAGCAAAACACAGTGGATCAGAAAATACCTTGAATTTAACAAAAGAAGAAAAAAAAACGGTCACAATTTTGCAAGATGTTTTGTTTTTTTTGCACTATTCCAATTCAGCTGTGTGAAACAGACAGAGGCAATGTTATTTTCATCGATTGTTTCTTGTTGTCAAGTCACATTTTTCATCGACCCCCCTGTCGACACACGCTTCTTCCTGCAGCCCCCTTGGCATCAAAGGCTCTTCGATAACCAGGTTACTGAGCTGATCGTCTTTAGCGGCGTCCTATTATTAGCAGCCCCGCGCGTCATTCGAGATGTCTGGGGAGCCTCTCGCCCCTGTCATCAGGGCCTGTTGTCCGTGATCGCTCGCTGCGGGTTGCCAGAAAGAAAAAGAGTCGCAGCCGTAACCGTGTTGCAGATGGGATACCCAGATGGCCTCGCTGAGCGCCACCCTCTTTTCCCTGAGCCCCACCCCCCCCCCCCCTCCCTTTGCCTCCCTCCTCGCCGCCTCAACCGTACCACCGGATTAGGCATCGGCATGTGGCGCCAGAAGAGAAAGCAAGGCGAGCGGGGAGGCTTGGCAAACGTCGGCAGCTCTCCTTGACGCTGCCGGGCCGGAGCCGTTGCGTAAATGGAGTTCTCTGGAGAGAGCTGAGTGTTAATGGGTTTGGCGGCTGGGATTTTTTAATGACGCGGGGGTGAAGCGCCGCTCAAATTACGCAAATGTCACCATCAAACCACACGTACTGCGGATGCCAGCTCTTTAGAAACACTCGTCAAGATAACCTATCAGGGAAAAGTTTAGTCTTTACGTATGTGGGCCTTTGAAGGGGAAAGCCACGCGCTGCATATAATTTCTTGCCACCCACCTTTTAATATTGAAAAGTTAATGGAAATAAGTGAGCTGAGGGAAATGCTAGGGGTTGTGCAGTTTCGCTCCTGCATTCTTACTGTTTTCGCCCCATCTTCCTCCCCCTTTTTTCTTCCCTGTCTAAAGCAAGAAGCTGCTATTATATTTCTCACCAGATGCAATTAGAGCCTCTTAAAGCCCTTTCACACACTCGCCGATGACTCATTTCTTTTGTATGTGTATGCACTGCAAGCGAGATTGTGTGAGTGATCTCTGTCTTCTTCTGTTTTCGCTCGACTCTTTGTTTTCCCGTTCACCTTTTCCTCCCCAAAACACGCTGCAGTGACAAGATCCGCGGTTCATTTATTCTTTCTTTAGCATTGTGCAGCAATCTTCCACCGCCGCCAGAGGTTGAACCTGCCGACAACAAAAACCCAGAGTCATGACACACGTGCGCGCACACACATCAACTCGCTCCACTGCCAGACGTGACTCAGTGCAAACACATCCCAGTATTACCACATCTGTCCCGGCAGCTGTGTGCGTTTGCATGGTATATAACTAACACTGGTATATAACATGTACAGCAACTAACACCTGCAGAGGTAAACTGAGCAACTTGAAACGCACACAGATTCGGAGGACTCCTACGTGCATCAGTGTATGAGATATTATCAGTCCCTTGCTGTGGAGCTTCTTATTGCCTGTGCATTTTGACTTGAGCTTTCAAGGGTCATGCTTGACGCAAAAACTCTGGTCACACCACAGATGGTAGCTAAAAGGGGAACGGCTGCACTAATCTGTCCAAGGCTACAAGTACTAATGCAGTTACTGATGATAGACACCATACAACAAAGTCGTTAGGATGCTTCCATATCTTTGCTGTGCTTAAATCCTTGTCGCTATGATTTCGCTCATTGGACGGGTTGTGAAAGTTCGAACTAATTCTTGCTGTTACCTTATGTGAAGTGTCTGATCTAAAATAACAGGACCTCTTACGTCTGACTTCATATCTCAGAAACCTGTCAGGGAAAGTTTTAAATGTAAACCACTCGCAGTACATGTATACTTTCTCATTATTATTGAGATGTTATTGGAGATGAATGAGCTGAGAAATCTCGACTCATCTATTCTTGCTGGCTACAATAACACAACAAAGACAAAGATTATGCTATAAGATGGTCCATTAAATGATGTTTCAAAGCAAAGCCAGCTGATGGATATTCCAAATATCCCCTGGGTTTCATTTGAAGAAGAGCGCGTGAAGCAGGCGAGCCGTAAACACATCGCCGTCGAAGCAGCTGAGACGGAAATCATCCGAGTGTTGATGGGACAGTGGCAAAACAACACTTTAGAAAAACAAAGTGGAGATTAAGTCTGGACTGGGGTTTGCCTAAAGGTATGTGGGGAAACTCTGAAGTCACCGTGACTATATGCTCAGTCAGATTGATATCAGACTCGGCATGTCAACATAAACACGTGACTCTACTGTGAATCGGCGTGCCACAAGCAGGTCCTGGTAGGGGTTAAAAAAATATGCAGCTAAACATGGAGAAATCACACAAAAAAAAACTGATTTAGTCCCACTCATATTGGGGATGTCCAAAAAGAACGATTTAAAGATGAGGTGAAAGTTGTGGTTGAGTGAAAGCCCAGGCTTCAGTCTTCAAACCAGTTGTTTAAACCCAATTCCTCAAGCATTCTGACAGAAACAGGACAGTATCGCAAACATCAATAAGTCACGTTACACTGCTCTAATGTACACATTACCAGGCAACCTTATGTTGACCACATTTGAAGGCATCTTTTTTCTTTAAAAAAAAAAAAAATCAGTTGTTATTTACTGAATGGAAATCACACTGTCTGTGGTTCCCTTTTTAAAAAGGGAGAAAACATAAATACTTAGTAAAGGCATTGTGACACAAACACTGTGGTCACGCCACAGATGGTAGCTAAAACGGAAGACAGCATCGGCCTGCCCTCAATGACAAATAATATTGTAATCATTGATAATAGCTTGAGTAAGACAACGCCGTGAGTAATCCTTTGTTTTCCTCGGGCATGATTCAATGATACTTTGTCGATTCATCCTTCCTGGCACGGCATCCAGAACGTGGATGTTATGACTGTTGACTGTCTGGTGATGCCACCAAGGTACTTATCATATGTTATGACAATTACTTCCATGAGCAGCATAATTAAAGTCACACAGTCAGGAGAAGGTTTACATGCTCCCCGCTTTGCTGCACCTAATTGGAGCCGCGTGTTTGACATGCATGTGAGCTCCGGGAGAACGTGACGAGGAAAATGAAGACAAACTGTTAATTCAGGGAGTGAGCTGTAAACAACAGGGTGAGGAATGTGGATTTTCATGTACTTGAAATTCCATGGTCGATACATTAAAACATTGATGATACAATGAAGAATGAAGCATCTTCGATATGAGCTGACTCGTATTGGTTTGTAGCACAAAATCAAGTGTCTTTGTGGATTTTGGACAACAGTCTTATTTTCTATCTATATGCTACGTAACTCTAAATTCCAGCTGTCACTTTCAGTACTGCTTGGCAAATCCTCCATCAAATTAGTTCTTAAAGAAAATAGTAGATGTAAATCCAGTATATTTGACTTGTAGGCACCTTAATCACCCCTGTGGATAAACAAAAAAGATCAATAAATTCAACCAATGCGTCAGACTTGGCACATAGTCTGTCCACATACCAAAACGCAATGTTTGACTATTATTGGGAGAAACTTGGGTCCCATGTGTGTTGCTTTCAATTAGCAAATAAAAAAACAAAGTGAAGTCATGAGTGAAAAAGGGGAAGGGCAACCAGAAACTGGTCAATCTGTAGTCAACACAACAATGCTCACAAAGCATTGGTATGAGCAAAATACGGATTTGGTTAAACTGCGACTCATTAAAAGAAACTCGCTCACAATGGCTTCTGACCTTTTTTGTCCCTCGCCGCACGCCCACACTCACACACTCACTGTTTGTTTACCAGTTGTTTACCACTTAGTGATCGCCTCTAATTTGAGTCGTGATTAAGAACAATCATCTATGTTCGCATGAATAGGTGCCATGTGGCTGTGTTGGTCTTCATCTGTGTTAAATCTACAGACCCCCCTCTTTCGTCTCTGAAGTGCCAAAACAAGACCAGAAGCAATAGGCAGCTTCTCAGGTCCGTCCTGGATGCTTAAAATGTATTTATTATGATTTAATTTGAATCTTAATGTGTAATTTTGACAACCTTGGAGCAGGGAAAGCCTCCAGCACCCTCTGCGATCTCTTTAATGTCAGGCGTCCGACGGATGAGGGTCGAGGACCCCCAAGTTTGGAAGTTTGAGTGTAAACCCAGGAAATGTAAAAAAAAGTAAAACTTGAAACACACAAACACACCCACCTGCTCTTAAAGCTTCGTCATCCAATAAATGCTGCTTCCTAAATAAAGCAGGAATTAGGGGCCCTGAGGACAAGCTGTCAGAGGAAGTACATCCATCACATTCAGAGCTCTCGCTAGAAAAACCAAAGTGATGGAAACTGAGGTGCAAATTGGTTGCGGAGAGAGAGAGAGAGAGAGAGATGGAGATGGAGACGGAGCGTCAGAAAAAGAACCCTGGTGTCATTTTCCTTGCGACGTGGCCTCGGCGCGGGCGGTTACAGTACCAGTGTGCTGGGAAAAAAAAAAAAAAATACAGAGACGGAGACATTACTTCCACTTTTACTCGCGAGCAGCCCAGCATCCACCTCAAAGCGCCAGGTGGCCAAAGCCCTGCGCAAACCCACGCAGCTGCTCTCTTATGTGCCCACGCAAACACACACACACACACACGCACACACACACACACACACACACACACACACACACACACACACACACACACACACACACGCTCGCATTTCTTTTTTGCACAACAGACTTTGATGTCACCAACGCTGAACATATATTTCTCTCCCGACACACGCGCTCACACTCGCATGAGGCTTTATTTTGTACACAGAGATATCAGAATTAATCGCTTCGTCAAGCTGGGCTTATCCTCACACATACACAGAAATCATGGTATTAGATGCGTTAATGCTCTCCGCTCATGAATATGCATCAGACAGTGATGTGCAACACGTACAGAGGATTACTTCTGACAAACACTTCCCGCTCTCTCTCTCTCTCTCTCTCTCCCCCTCTCCTGCTCTTCGACACACGGAGAGGGTCACAACTCATCACACCCACACACTGACACTCATATATGGGGTTATATGTATACATGATGTTCAGTCTCCCTCGCTCACACACGTGCGCACACACACACACACACACACACACACACACACACACACACACACACACACACACACACACACACACACACACACACACACACACACACACACACAATCCTGCCAGAGACGTGGTGGTTCTCTCTGGGATAAGAGGTCTTTTCACCAGGGTCTCTTTATTTTTCTTTTTTCTTTCTTCCAGGGAATGCTAATTTAATTGTTTAAAAGGTGTCTTTTTATAGAAGCTTATCCACTTGAGCTCTGCCTTGCAAGAGCAATCCCCAGCGGTAGCCCACTAGCCTTTGTTCCCATTGAAAGTTTAATTAAGGTATTGCCAGAACTTGGCAGTGAAGGCTCAGAAATAGAGAGAGACAAAAAAGGAAAAAGGAAAAGAAAAGAAACATCTCACAATTGTAAAAATGTGTCACTCGGGGACATTGTCAAAAATTGAATCCTTTGGAAAGCACGCTGACAGCCAGAGCTGGGCTTATTATCAGGGGAACAATTCAGGTTTTTTTTTTTTTTTAAGCCTTGTTAATGACTGCATGTTATCCTGAGTGACCTGTGGATTAGGAGGCTTGACACTTGTGAGCCAATAAAAATGATCACCGCTTGCTTTCTTGTTACAGTGAAGACGATATTCAACCCAGCGCCCGCCGCTCCTGACTTGGATCCAGATTTCTACCGAGTCTCTGATGTGTTTTGCTGTAATGAGTCTGAGGTGATGAATCACACACACACACACACACACACACACACACACACACACACACACACACACACACACACACACACACACACACACACACACACACACACACACACACACACACACGGAAACACATGCACACACTCACAGCTCGCAGTATTTATCACAGCAGCATTTCTGCCTCTTTGCACGAGCTCACTTCCACGAGAGGAAACTGAAACTACACAGCAAAGTTGAAAATACCTATTTTTAGAGATGTCCTTGAAATATATTTATCAGGTAATTACAATCCCAACTCCAGAAGACAACAATGTGAAAAAGTCACACGTTACTGTAATGGTACTTTATCATTATTATCATTAGTATCATTATTATTATTATTATTATTATTATTATTATTATTATTATTATTATTATTATTATTATTATTATTATTATTATTGTTATTATTTAATTAAAGGACCATTTGTCCTGAATTTACTTGAACTGGGGCGGCGTTTACACGCAACTTCCATTGTGCTTTGGGTGTCCGTTTTCACAACAATGGTGCTCGGAGCCTCTCAAAATGCAACTTTTTGAAAGTGCTCTGACTCTGTCTCCATGGAAATGGAGGAAAATACAATTTTTCTGAAAATCTGCTACTGTGCATGCGCACCACGACCGTAGTGAGTCGTTCTTCTGCACATGCGTGAGCAGATGGACAATATAACGATGGCGGTCTCCAGAGTGTCATGACTCCCAGTCCATATTCTCCTGGGACTTGGTAGTTTTATAGTTGAAAGTCACCCATAATGACAATCCAACTTTATTGTGTGTCATGTTGATCTCTGTGCATGTGTGGGTGGTCTCATTACAAAAAATAAAATAAACAACAGCACCAATTTGTGGCTGTTTTCAGTGGTTGTGCTGTTTCTGTATAAAAGAACATTGTTTTCAAAACATTGCCATGTAAATGCGAAACTTTTCCAAAACGAAAATGCAAAAACATCGCGTTTTCACTTGAGACGTCGCTTAAACCGGAGATGTCCAGCTGTCAGTAACGTTAGCATTAGCCTTTATTCACAGAGGATTTGATGCTTCAACAGCGTTCTTGCTCTCTTTAATAAGCGCTGTCAGCTGTTTTTTCTCAAGAGTGAACATTCAAACTCATACAGAAATAGCCTTGCCCAGACATGAACCGGCAGACAAATGTATTTTATTACCCTATCCCTTTTTCTTTTGGTTGTTTTTAATAATGGGGGTTTTTTTTACAAGCATGAATCAAACTATACAGAAGATGGCACTTTCTGTGGCATTAGGTTAAACTGTCTGTTAAATTTCGTGCCCTTTCACCTCGACCTTTTATTCTGGGATAGGCTGGAGAAAATGCTCCCTCCTCTTCCTCCTCCACGTCCACGCAAACAATTATTCTCATCAAAATGTACAGATATCCAATCAGCAAGGTGGTGCAAAGGAAGAGGCAAAGAAATTCAAGCTCCCACATGTACGTGCACCTTTTTTTTTCACATTGACTCACCTTCGCTTACCCGGGTCACAACCTCCCGCTTGCACATCCTCCTCCACCTCCACCTCCACCTCCACCCCTCACCTGCTGCAGCCTTCAGCCATAAACTCTCTGGCATAAGGGGGGGTGTAAACGAGGTCGCCGCCCTTTTACAGTAAAAAGTACGCCTTGACTGTCAGATGACAGACGGGAATGGGAGTGAAAACAAACGAGGCAGATGTGCTCTTTGGCTGAGTCAGTCACCCACCCCCACATCCACACACCCCCCCCCCCCTTCAGGGATCCAGTGGGTGAGAGTTTGCCCGGGAGGCCTATTTTGATGTGGGGATGCTGGGTGCAGAGGCGCTGCTGCAGCCAGGTGTGGGAACATGAAAGGGAGAATTGACGACAGCGCTTCGTTGAGTCTGCTGGATCGCGGCCGCCCAGTCGTGTTGCACGCTATGCAGTGTGCAAGAGTTCTGAAATCCCCTACCCATGGACAGGTATCCCTACGGAGCAGCTTTGAAACATAATGTCACGACAGTGACATCAAACACAATAAAAGTGTTTGGGGGAAAAAAACAAAAAACAAAAAGATGATCACAAGATAAGCCTGAAAGCAACTCACTTTTTTTTTTCTTAAACATTAGTTCAAATATTTAATTTATTACATCCAAACAAGGACGTAATAAAATCGTTGGTGTATATTTGTCTTTTTGGATGTTTGTGTGCAAGATTATGTCACAACTACCGTGCGGATTTTGTCGGAAATTTCACCACCGGTAGATGTTAGGCCATGGAAGAATTGCATTACATTTTGGAGTAGATAAAGAAACTTTTTTTTTTTTCTGAGTCCTGGCCAACCAGAAAGCGCTGATTGCTCTTATTTATTTATTTATTTATTAAAGCGAGTTCGATCATGTTTATTCTCACACACACACACACGCGCGCGCGCACTATCATGCTTCTTGGTACGGGTCAGTCACACACAGTAAAATACAGAAGTGAAGTAAAAGCCCTCGTCTATCCGAACGGTTTATACAAGATGAGAAGCCTGAAGAAACCACAAGCAATCACGACAGACCGCATCCTGTTTTTGCAGTTTCTCTTGCTCCCGACAGGTCGTCGGATTAGTTTTTGCAAATCCACCAGACACAACAACTCTTTTGTTCCAGCTGCCACTCAGTAGCTGTAAATAGGCTTGTGCATGCTTGATTGTTATTTTTGTTTCCATTTTTTACTTCGCTCCAAACGGGCTCCTGTGGATCATAAAGTGCAACTTTGATATTGACCTCAATGTGTTATTGATATAGTTTGTTATTGTTTTAATTGTAATAATAGACTATTGTTTTTCATCAAAACTGAGTGATGATTTAACAAACACTAATGATTTTGTTACAATGTAGTAATGTTAAATAGTCTGATACCTATTATATTATTAAAAAACAATTTCGATTTTTATATATATATATATATATATATATATATATATATATATATATATATATATATATATATATATATATTGCATCAGAAGATGTTCAAACGTGCACTCAGATGGCTAGTTCCAGTTTTTTTTGTATTATATCGTGACTTAAATTTCAGTTTTCCCTGGAAATATAGAAGTCCAAATGTTTAAAATGTAATTATCTATGACAACATTACATTTGACCAAAAAAAGCCTCAAATTAAACTAAATACATTTAGTCAGAGCTTTATCAGGCATATGATCATATTTGATAACTTGTGCATTCCTCCGATGTCTTTAAAACAAATAACTGTAACTATATTATGTGATTGAATGGGGACAGTAAACAACGAGATGCTTGCCGCTGGTATGTTTTGCCAAAAGCATCTTTCCTTTGCAATCAGTTTACTTCCCATATTTACCTTGAATATACGACAAGAAATCTGTACAATTTTAAAACTTTCAAGGATACAAATGGAGAGTTTAAGCGAATGCTCTGTAAAGCACTTAATACTGGCGGCCTAGTTTAGATGCGAAAACTCTCATTTGTTGTTTTCCCAAAAGCCATCGGATTGGCAAAAGCTGTTAAATATACTGAAAAGAAACCTTCTTCATAAGGTCACTTTGGAAAACAAAAAAACTGAGTGGGGAGAAAGGGAAAAAAAAAACTCTTTGAGAGAGAATAAGACGATTGCAAATCGTCCTGTGTGTAAAGCGAGAAGAACACCTTGAATACACAAAACATCTGTAATGACAGTAGTTTCTCCTGCTCTTCTACCTGAACGTACACTTCTTTTCCAAGTCCGCCCACCCCGTCAACATATTTATGCTCTTCATGCAACAATAGGTGCTTGCTTTTGTTTGTGCATGCATGTGTATGTGCGGTAAACACACACACACACACACACACACACACACACACACACACACACACACACACACACACACACACACACACACACACACACACACACACACACACACACACACACACACACACACACACACACACACACACACACACACACACACACACACACAGCAGAGAGGTAATTCAACTCTCTCATATTCTTGTACACAGAGGGAGGTAGATTGATTCCCTGCCCTGGTGTGAAGCTGATGACTAACAAAACGGCTCTTTTTCTCTTTTGGCATCCGACAGCACCGGGGTGGCTGCGGGCTCTGAAAGCACCGGTTTTATTTTTGAACTGTCCAAGGTCATTGTTGGCTCTGACAGATCACACACACACACGCACGCACACACACATATATATACAGTACAGACACACACACACACACACACACACAAAAAAAACGGTGGGTGGGGGTAGAGATAGCGAGGGGAGGGGTTGGAGTGTCCTCACTCCTCCTTCTCCAGGTTAGCGCTGCTGGTGTCAGCTGGTGTCCTGACCCCCCGGTGTGCTCCGGGTTTTCGAGCCGGGACACATGTTGTGTGTGTGTGTGTGTGTGTGTGTGTGTGTGTGTGTGTGTGTGTGTGTGTGTGTGTGTGTGTGTGTGTGTGTGTGTGTGTGTGTGTGTGTGTGTGTGTGTGTGTGTGTGTGTGTGTGTGTGTGTGTGTGTGTGTGTGTGTGTGGTCCCACTGTACCACAGGGGAGTTTTAAGGATGACAGAGTGCAGGCGCTCTTTGATCCTCGGCCCTTGTGCTACTCTGAAGTGCTTTGCAGCGATGTGGAATCATCTTTGATGTCCAACCTGAGGACCCCCCCCCGACCCTGAACCCCACCCCCACCCGTGTCCCCAAAAAATGAGCCCTAATAGCTGCAGATGCGCGATGGATCACGCCCGAATGAGAGCGTGACGACCACAAACACACTCTTGTTTTCTGATGCTGCCGCGTTCCACTTATGGCTGTTGCCTTGAAAACAAGGTCACTGGGAAAGTCAGAACATGAAGACCGTTTTAAATGCAAATTCCACAGCTCAAACCTTTTTTTTCTTCTCCCATTTGTTTACTGTTTTCAACAAAAACAGCATAACAAGAATTAATTGGTGCACATACTGTACTCCATAGGTGCCAACAACAACAACAAATATGACTTTATGTTGCTTTATTTCTGATCACAGTAACATTGTAGACATCAGAATGTTCACTGTAAGACGATGCGAATTAAGTTAGAATTTGGCGATAAAGACTCACAGTAAACTCAAAAACTCCAATGCTGGCCATGCAGAGAACAGATGATATGATAAACATAGAAAAGTCACTGTTTTTCTCTGGGTGTGCTCTGATTGTAATTGTATTACGAGTCTGTGACATAAGCTGGCGGCTAGAACGTTTCCTCTGGTTGATGACCTGCCGATCTGTGTGGAGAGGCCGCAATACCATTGCAAGTTGACGCTAGAAGTAAATTTCAATGTGTATATATATATATATATATATATATATATATATATATATATATATATATATATATATTAGCCAGTCATAGACTTAATTTTTCCTTGCAGTGTTTTTGAACCAAACTCTCCTTTCCCAGTAAAGGATGTTCTCAATTTTCTCTGACATTTTCCCTTTTTACACCAAATGCTATGCTGCTTCGTAGAAGTCTTGTGAATTGTCCAGGAAAACCTTTGTACAGTGACGCTTTTGTCTTTAAGCAGCAGCTTCCGATGCACATCAACATGCCTGTTGAATGATTCGCATTCATAAGATGAGACGCGATAAGATGAGGTGAGGAACAGAACAAGAAAAAGAATCAAACAAGAAAAAACAGCAGTGACATATTTCACATAAGAACAAATATATATATACATATTATATGCTGTACATATATAATATGTACCCAGGGTGATATGACAGCATTGCACAGACTTTATTGCACAGCCATGAATTTATTGCACCATGTAGCTTGTTGCGCGGACATTTATTGTTGTTTGTTGCACATCTGATGGATGTTGGCCATAAGGAGTTTTCATGGCGGTTCAGTCCGGTTCTGGAGACCCCGAGTTGCAGCTCGGACTCGTTTGTGTAAAATGTGCGTAAATGAGTCGGGTCGTCCACAGTTTTCTGTGTCTGTCTGGTGACGAACTGCTCATTAAAGCATCTGGAGGGAAAGATGGTTCTGTGACCCCCATTAATCTACACGGCAATTTGCACCAGAGCGGCAATCTGTGACCTCCCCTACACGGTCGGGCCACAGTGCTGTACCTGATGAGTCTCTCCGTTGCCGCCCGGCAGGAGAGCACCATGATTCCCCCGCTCCACTCCGTACCTGTCGCATAGATCACATGAGCCTCTGCCACCCTCCTTCTCCACCACGCTGTGCGTTATTGTAGCTTTTGCTTCTTAGGTAGTAAGCCAGAGCAGTAATTGGTGTCTATTTGTGGAGAGATCGCCTGGTGAAAGTGACAAAGACCAGGGAGCTGGTGGTGGAGGAGCAGAAGGGGTTTGGTTTTTCTCGGTCAAACATTTATTTAAAGGGTAAAAAAAAATAAAGCTCTTCATACTGGAGGAACGTTTCTTTGTTCTAATAATACTCATAAGCTACCCCCCCACATTCATGACGCCACATTACAATAATCACTTAAAATGCATCTCTGTGTGGCGATAATGTAGTGAGGATGAAAAAAACACACGATTGCAGATACGTGCTGCATGCTAATACGTCCTTGCATGTACATTTGGGTTTCGCACGTAACAGTAAAATTATGTTCGGCGTGGTGTCCGTGTTAATAGTTTTTAAGAATGTTTTTTTTTTTTTTTTTTCATTATGTCAGGAAATACACCTTTTACAAAGAAACTGCAACTCATCTTCATCCAGACAGCTGTTTACTCTGCAGTGAGCCGCTGCGGTTCAGAGGCTCCTTGAAGTTTTCCCCCCAAAACATTAGCTGTGGAGTCCTGCTCTGTCACGGTTTAGTCATTTTGGACCCAGATGAAGCGGCGCAGTCACAAGATCCACTCTTTTGAAGAAAAAAGAAAAAAAAAAAAAAAACGTTGGGCCCGCAGACTGCTGACAGATCCAGCAAATCTTCACAGGCTGAAGTGCGTTTTATGAGGCTGTCTGACCACGGTCAACGTGTAATTAAGAGCTGACTCGCCGCCAAACTGTTAACACAGAACAGTGAGCTGAGGAAAGTAAGCAAAAGTCGTCTAATTAGGGTTTGTTTGGACACGAATGGTTGTGAGCTGCTGAACTCTGTCCATTAAAGACATAAAACAATGCGGAAGGTGAAGCTTTTCCTCTGATTATGCATGTTACACATACAGTACGTTAGGTGCGAGGGTTTCGCCTTAAAGGATTTCCGTTTGTTTTTTTCTTTCCAGTTTCCTTTGTTTTGCTCAATGTTCAATCGTATTTCCAGACTGTTGATTAATTAAAGTTGAAATTAAATAAGTGTATTAAAAAAAACGTTTTCCTCACAGGCAGAGCTGCTCACCGGCTTTTCAGTCTCCACAGTGGACGAAGCTCAGCAGGCCGGTCAGGAGCTGCTGAAACGTGGCTGCGGGAACGTCATCGTCACTTTGGGACCTCAGGGCTGTGTGGTGCTCAAGGCACTGGGGTCCACATCCAAGCATGTCCCAGCGACTGCGGTCAAAGCAGTGGACACAACGGTAAGAACGACACAGCTACTCATTCGCACGTCCCAAAAATATTTCTCGACTTTCTCGAGTTCTATTTGTTGTGTGACGATGCTGGTGTCAAATTACAACAGCAGGATCTTTCCTCTTAAATTTGCAAGGGAAAAAAAACGGAATTATCTTGAATTACTTTGTTAATATTCACATTTTTATGGTTAACACTGTCGAAATATTCTGCGCGATATCTACAATATGACCACACTATACAGAACGACTTAGCCTTGAACTCGCACTAGCGAATTGAAGTTAGCACACTCTGAACTGTAATGCTACATAGGATTCACAGAGGATAAAATAGGCTGGACAAAGCGTTCGGTCGATGGGTTTGTACTGTGGAAAGTCACATTTGTCTTTGATCTGTGAATGTTTTCAATCCCACTGTGAGCAGAGGTCAGGGCAGGTGTCACCGAGGCTTCTGTGGGTGAAAAAAACATGTTTTCTTATGCTTGATTTTCTATGGTGCTGGCTTAAAAAAAAATTTCAATGCCAACAATATCTCTTTTTTTTGTGAACCACATCTTCATTGTGACGGTCCAGTGTTCAGACGTTGGTCAAGGATGGTGTTTAGTGAAACCTGAGTGGCAGCATTCAGGAGGTTTTACCCTTTTCAAGGGCTATTTTTTTTTCCCTTTAAAAAAAATAAAATAAAAAATGGCGGGAGAAAGTGGATAGCCGGTCTTCTGCACTTGTGAGTTCTGAACAAGAGCTGACTTGATAATAGTCATTTCTCTTCATTACACCGCCATCGCCTCCAGGACAGTACCACTTTTAAACCATATACGTCTCAATTCTGTCGCCATCATGACAAAGATTAAGGCAAATAAGGCATGTCAATTTGACATTTTTTTATGCCTTCCATCACACGTACGGTGCATTTTATTTTCTATTCCTGTAATTACTGAATAATTTGCAGTATTTTTACCTTCTTCATTTTCCACATTTGTCAAAGGTGAAAATGCGTTTTCAATGAGAATTAACGCTCGCCATCCCACATGTCACTGTCATACAGACACTGGAGGAAAGATTTATTTCTTCACACCACTTGCAGAGGAAGTAAAGAAAATCTTATTCACAGAAAACTTTCACGCTTTTTTCACTTCTTCTTCTTTTTTTTTTTTTAATCCTCTCTCTGCTTCTCGGCCAGAACGGTGTAAGTCGGGCCGAGGATGTGGCGACCACCGGCTGCTTCCCCTCCCCTGATCGCAATCTTCAAAAGAGTACCTGAGGCTTTGCTTTGACTCATTTCTCACCGGCCTCTGCGGCTTGTTTTTTTCGTCACACGCGGGGCCTTGCTTCCACGTTTCCTGCCGCTGAGGGCTTTGTGTTGTTGTGTGTTTCTACCGACCGAGCGCGTCATCGCGCAGCGGCGTTAATCACCTCCCCGCTTCAATCGGACCCGCTCGGCTTTAATTGTTTGTGTAATGGATTCTTTCATGGAGCCTGGGGACTTTTATTGTGCAATAATTTCCGAGTTGCCGTTGCGTGTTAAAGTGGAGAAAAAAGAAAGAAAAAAAAAGAAGTTGAAGCGTAAGATCTGGCACAACACTGACGGTGAAAAGCAGCTCGTAGAGAAGACTTGAGGTTAAACGTTTGGCTCTTTTTGCCCCATGTATGGCATCTGTTGCCCCCGTAGGACGTAACTACCCTTATGCGTGTGTCTTTGCTTCCCAATAGTCCCCTGGGGCATTTACTAGCTTTCCCCCCCCCTTCAATCACCCGTGACTCACCTCTCGGGCTTGCATCAGTCAGCAGAAAGCTAAAGCTGCCCCTCTCTCTCTCTCGCTCTCTCTCTCTCTCTCTCTCGTTCACCCCTTTGTGTTCTTTGATGGGCCCATAAATTGTGCAGTGTTTAACTATTTTGGACATCATAATCCCCTCTTCCAGTAAGACTTTTTTTTTTGTTTTTTACAGGAGTGAGTAGGGAAAAACAACAGGTTGTTACCAAAATTGTTATTCCCTTTGCCTCAGCTTGTTCTGGTAATACGGGCCTCTTAGTTATCATTCCATCTTCTGTTATTATTGCTTTTGACTGCTCCTGCTTCCCGCTCTCGCAGCAGTGATGGGAATGCCCCCGAAAGCTTGTGAGGACCAGATCTTTTTTTTTTTTTTTAATACGGTCACACGCCTCAGATCACGACCCAAAGCCCTGAATTCAGTCAACAATTATCCAATATCAACACCGTGAGTCACGCTCTCTCATGGTTCAGCGAACAGTTCAGCTGCATGTTGCGCGAATGTGCAAACAAAACCTCCTTTTATTTTCACCGTTTCATCACTTTTGCTGCAACTTGTCCCAGCTGGAGTGCGCGCCGTCGATTGATCCGCGTTTAAGTTGCCAACATGACTGCTAAATCATCCATCCTCGCGATTTCATCACCTTCCCCTCTCGCAATGAGACATTTTAACACAGCGGGAGCGTTTTACGGGCTGAGTCAGGGACGGGAGTCTGGATGAATAACAAAGCAAATCCACTCATCCACTGTGGGTCTCCCCCACCTCCTCCAGTTGTGTCCCATCTTTCTTTTCTTTTTTTTCTTGCGTAAATTAAGTGCATGCTTCCCTAACAGAGATCACAGTCTGGGCTATTTTTGTGTGGACAGTGTGATTAGACTTTAACACACATACACACACACACACACACACACACACACACACACACACACACACACACACACACACACTGCAGGACTTGGGTGGCCTCCGCCGCTCCGGGAGGTCCACCGTGTTGGGCGAAAGGTAGACAGTGCTCTCGAAACCAGACATTACAGACGGGTCAAATTATTCCCAGTCTGCTCCGCTGACCGGACGACCCCAATGCAACGATTCCTTCCTGGAAGCCCCCCCCCCCCCCCCCCCCCCCCCCCCCCCCCGACGGTAAGGGAATACCTCCTGAACGACGCATTCCTCGACCCGGCAAAATTGAGGTCAGCGTGACACGAGGAGAAGAAAAAAAACTGCCACATCACCGTGTTTTAATGGATCGCACGTGCTGCGGCAGCTGCTGCGACCCAGATGTTCGGCCTGGCCGCTGCCAGCGCACAGTCATGCCCGTCAGTGCTGCACACAAAACGAGGCGAAGACAAAGCGCTGCGGATGGATCAAAGATGCAAGCGGCCTAATTGGTCCAATTAAATGTCTTTTTGATCTCTGAAGCCTTCCCCTCTCGCTCTCTCGCTCTCTCTCTCTCTCTCTCTCCCTCTGCTGCTTCAGAGGAACCGTTAGCGGCTGCTTTGCGAGTCTTTACTGGAAGCTTCCGGGCGTGGAAGCCCGCTGTTAGTCACCGCTGCCCCTCAGTTGGTTCTTTGCTCTCCCTGGGGTGCCTTTCATTGACAAAGGCTGTAGGCTGCAGCAACTGACTCCATCTGCAAAGAGCTCCATCTGTCACACCAGGGCAAGGAGTCGAGATCGGAGGCCTCCGGGTGCGAGCTACAGTTGCAGAATCAGAGTGTGTCACGCAGCGCACCTCAGAGGAACCTCAGCGTGCGTCAGAACAGCAGATAAACCGGTATAAGCTACGAAGGAGCAGCAGCATCAAATTATTCTGGAAAAACAATTGCATCGTCGGAGTCCCTCGAATGCAAACGTGCAAAACGTGCATCAGTTCAGAAGTACTAAGGGGAATGACATTACAAATGTGATCAAAAGCCAGTCTGCCGTCATGTCACAGTGTCACAGGTCACACTAAAGAAATAGGAACCAGCAGAGGCAGAGTTGAAGGTGGCGGTGGTGTGTGCAACTGTTTAGTATCTCAAGGTGTCACACAGCCGCTCATCCAGAATTCGTTTTTTTTCTTCTTAGCTCAACACTGCTCCTGTGGTTACTGGTGGTACTGCTCCATTGATTGATATCTATGGGCTCTCAGGAGATGAACAAAAAACATTACTAATAACCATTTGCATCTCCTGTGTGAACCCAAAGAGGAAAAACTTGATCAAATTAAATGCTGCTGCACTAAATGTCAGGCGTGAATTTTTTTTTAATTCTGTGTGCCTCCATTTATGAGAGGCAAGGCGAAACGATTACTATGCCCTGCGCCGGTTTTAAGTTTAATCTTCTTCTTCCACCGGTGAAGTGGGTGGGAGCACGTACACAAACAGCCCATCAAAATGTGCAGAGAATTTGGGAATAATGTGCCATGACTTTTTTTTTAATGATTCGGCAATCCATTTCTGCAAAAATGTCAAAAAAACAAAAACAAACAACTTTTAGCAGCCAGGTAGAAAAGCTCAGTTCTGTTTGTATATGGGACCTGAGTGAGGCACAGACATTCATCACCACTATAGAGCTGGTTTGTTGACAAGTTTTCTTCATATCACAGAGAATCAACGATCAGCTGGTTTAATGAAACACGGCAGCAACACCGCCGCTAATATCTGTAGTTTTCCAGAGAAATAATTTGCCCAAGGGAAATGGATAAATTAACAGACAATCTACACTTTAAACCATTTCTCAACAAGCGGACATGGAAAGGCCTCTGCAGCCGGGTGCGCCACGTGACGTGAACGCTCGGGAGATTTAATGGATGCAGCAGATTCTGACAGAAGTACAATGTGGCATTCTAATTTCAGATCTGTATTTTCTATAGGTTTTGTTGTCTCGAGCGCTTAGCGTTCGCTCTCTTGTGTCTCCGCACTGCACTTTGCAAAGATCGCTTGTCAATCAAAGCGTGTGGGCGCCTCAGTTGTGTTTGGATTTTCCCGTTGATGGACTTCTCTGTGTCTGTATGCACTTCTTTGTTTTGTCTGCGCAGCTGTGGCAGTAGCTGCTACTCCTGTGTTAACTATTCAGCTCTCCAGATTCCCAACACACAGCACTTGTGCTTCTGTAAGTAGCATTAAAAAGGTCAATTCCCTGGAGTTTTCAGTGCGACAGCCCACTGCATATAGAAAGTGTTTACAACAGCAGATAGAAAGCTTTCAGAGGCAGTAGATTTGTCTCTGTTGTTGCTATATCCACCCAAATTGACTCCTCGCAAAGTAATTCATCCTTTTATTTTCCACCGCCTCTCCGCCGTGTGACCGTGCAAACGCATCAAGCTAAAGAAGAGTTGTTATTTTGTTTTGTTTTTTCCCGAAAGCGCACTTTGTTAATTCGTGGCTCCTCAACGAGGTGTCTGCCACTCTAAATTTCCAACTTGGGCATTAGTATCAGGCGGAGGAGCAACGGCGAGGTCAGGGCACGGCGGCGGCGGAGCGCGGCCGACCGGCGTGGATGAGCATCACAGCTCATCCACGGCGAGTGCTTGTGTCACTTGATTGACGGGCCTCCAGATCTAACCTTCACCAAACTGTGTCGAGGGCGGCGGCAGCGCAGCTGAAGGGGGTAGCGCTTGTCAACCCCGCTGAGCTTCAGTCACTTGATCCGGTGGCGTCACATGCCAGTTTCAGGGAAGGAGACGTTAGTAAGACAGAGGAAAGGTTGGACAGTGGCTCAAGCAGTCAAGTGGAGCTGAAGTTTATTCCGGAACACTTTTGTTTACTCTATAATTACATTGTCGTCTTTTTTTGGTGCCATATCTTGTATATCCATCTATACTGCCTTTTCTTTTTCTTTTTTTTTTCTTTTTTGCAGTTGTATAATGTTTACTTTTACCCTGAAACTCAAAAATATGTTTTTCATGACTCAAAAGAACCATTCTGAATATGAACAAATCCTGTCGTGAAGAGACCGATTTTAGCAAAACCATGCAAAGTTAACCGGGGGCCTCGCTCCAGTTTTCACAGTGATGAGAAATGCAGGCTGTATATATCTGACTCTGAAGGTTCCCAGCAACAGTGGGATTTTCGGCTGTCGGTGTCGTCAAAGCCTCCACACTGTTCACGACTGTACAAGAAGAATGTAAATAATCATTTTTGGCAGACTGTACGAGCTGAATCTGCGCCGACTCAACGCAATTGCGCAAAAATAAAATGTGATAAGCGTGCGTCATACATTTCGTCCCAGACAGCCGAAAATCCGAAAAGTTTGTAGGAGCCTGAACGTCAGTATTTTTTCATCAAAAGGGCATGCGTGACTTATAAGAGAGCAGGACTTGCTAAGATTCTGAATAGACTGTGCTAAATTGCATTCTTATGCTTTCCATGAGTAACATCATATGATTAGGGTTTCGCTTGCTTCAGACCACCTCTGTGTTGTTTTTAAGTTGGATGAACACACACACACACACACACACACACACACACACACACACACACACACACACACACACACACACACACACACACACACCATCATGTCTCAGAGAGGATCCGGTGGAATGAATCACTGGCTCAACTTCAACTTCCTTTCTTAAGGTCAAGGTCTCGCTAAGTGCCTTGCATGTTTAAGTGAATATAAATCCATTTTAATCATTTGACCTGAATTTCATATCTAATGACCAGTTGCTCAAATCCCTATTTGTTATTATCCGTCTCTTTGCGCTGGCCTTGTGATGCATTTGTGACCTGCCCTTTGTCAGCTTGGATCCTCCCCTTCATTCCTGAGTTGAAGATAAAGCAGAGTAAAAAATTAATAAAAAATGGATATAATGGATATTTCAAGCCCATAAATTTTGTTGTATCAAAAAGTCGTCTTGTTCGTCATGATGTAATTAAAATTACCATCTTGAGATAATCAGCTGTTGGTAAAAGTCAAGCCTTTGTGAGCACGATTGAGGTTCAGATATTGGCACAGTTCAACCTATTATATGAGCTGTGACCAAAAAGATTTACCTGCCGCTAACATTAGCTTTGAGCTAAACCAGTTCCCGCCACACCCCGATGCACCGTGACAGGACAAAGACGGGTGTTTTTGCAGGGATTTGGTAGATTACTGCGATGTGTATGTCTCATTCGAAAGAAAACAAAGGTGGCTTGTGGTGAGAAAGTAATCATCTATTTTTAAAGCTTTGATGATTAAAACCAACTTATTCCTATCGGCTGTAGGGCAATGCTGTCCATCATCTTATCCCCCTCCAAAATGTCATCTGAAAGACGCTTCCCGGACCAAAAAAACCAGTCGGACCTGCTTCACCCAAAGTCGTGTTTTCCAAACGCCGGGCCTGTATTTTGAAGCCTGGTCGGTTGCAGCTTTACCAGACAGGAGACATAAACACACGCAACAGGTTTAAACATGGAACTTCCAGAAGGCCTGTGAAATGTTTCGTGTCTGATCTCACTCTTTCCACCATCTCCAGGAGTCCAGGAGACTCTTGGCAAGCACTAAAGTGGGTGGGGGGGGGGGGGGTTAAAAAAAAAAAAAAAAATGCAGTCATACAATAGATGCTGGTTGGGAGTTAAAGCACCAGCCTAAATGAAAGGGCTTTTAGATGCCATGTCAGTACGTCTCATGGGTGTTGGGGTTACGTCCAGTCAAACCACAGCTGCAACAAGAGGGTTACTTTGACGTTGCAGGGTGGAGAAGGTGGAGCGGGGTTAGTGGGGGGGGGGGGGGGGGGGGGGGGGGGGGGGGGGGGGGTGTTCTCACAGAGGTGCTCCGAACAAAAGTTGCAATGAACTCTGTTGAGAGCCGAGGTGATGAGTAATGGAGCGGGCTTGTGAGAACTGGCGTGGGGGGGGGGGGGGGGTAGTTTGTGGTTAAACATGAGCGTGTCGCCACATACCATTGTGCCTTTTCCCATCAGCGAACCCCCCCACCTCCACCATCACCACCACCATCCCCCCCTCCCCTCTTTCCCTTTCTACACCCATCATCCCTAACCACCCGCTCCCTCGGCATCCAGTCCTAGTCAGACCTCACCACTGCCCCCCCCTCACCCCCAACCCCCCTACCCCTCCAGGGCGTAGACGGCACATTCCATCTTTATCAATAGGACGAAGAGTAGGAGGAGGAGGAGGAGGAGGGGGATGATTTATGTACTCGCAGTGATAGCAGCCAAAGCCGGAGCTGCTGGCAGCGCCTGCTGAAGCCGCCGAGCAGCCATGTGCCGTTCAGCTGATCGTGGAAAACAATTAGTTGTGAGCCACTGGGAGTTTGACTTTCACCACGCTTTTTTTTTCTATTTACTATTATCAAGAAGAACAAGAAAAAAAGACACAAATTAACAATTAGCAACAGAATATTGGCAAGGTGTCTGCCATAATGTAACACGGCCTTATTGCTGTACAATGTGAGGTTTCATTGGTATTAAAGTGATGTGATGCCCTTGTTTGATTCACAACAACCTTTATGACCTAAAGAATCATTTTTTTGCCACTTTTCACCAAATAGAATTCATCTGAAGTCGCCAAACACGTTCAATCTCGATGAAAACTGTATATTAGTAGTTTTAGAACTACTATACAGAGCAGGAAACATTTTATTACATTTTTAGCAGTTTTTTTCTTCACTTGTTTTAATCCTGCTACCTTTTTTTATTTGTGTCAGCAGTTTAAGGTTTTTGTTAGGGTTTTCTTTTGCCATTTTTACTGCTTTAGCCAATTTTCTTTAAATTTTCTCGGG
The DNA here is from genome assembly GCF_963422515.1 of Blennius ocellaris. Lineage (NCBI taxonomy): Eukaryota > Metazoa > Chordata > Actinopteri > Blenniiformes > Blenniidae > Blennius > Blennius ocellaris. The sequence goes on from NC_137666.1 coordinate 3,978,579, forward strand.
GTTTTAGATATTGTCTTTAGCTATTTTAGCTGCAGTAATCTTTTTATCTGTTTCACCTTTTTAAGATTTTTTTTAATGAATTTTTTTACTATTTTACCTTTTCTACCCAACAAATAAAAGTTTTTTTTTAAGAAAAAAATGTTTCTTTACTCATTTTCTCAGAGCCAGAACAAAGAGTCACAGTGTCCTCCTGAGCTCCGACCCCTGTACAACACAACAGACTTTATGGGGGTGGCTGTGGCTCAGTTGGTAGAGAAGGGTCATCCTCCAATCCCGATGAATATCATCATAACAATAATCTCAAAAAAAAAAAAAAAAAAAAGTATCAGGAGCATAAAACTTGATTTATCCTATTAAAACACAATTGAATATTAATGTAAGTGTCATGAAGAGAAATTTGCATCTCAAAATCAGCTTGACATAAGTGTAACAGGTGCGATGGCTGCAGACTTTATAGAAACATTTATTATTTTTATTGTCTATTTTATTATTGTGTGAGTGTGTTAAATTTGTCTGTGCACACACCGATTTGCGAAGAGGGAGATAAAAGAGAACCATGCGAGTCTCGACTGAGAAAACCATAATGACAAGATTTGTCATGGTCGAAGAGCAAAATATGCACTTGTAAAACTCTAAATGGGTGAGAGACGTGTTTGTGGTTTAGGTGAGAACCGAAGCATACTTTACATATATAAAAACTGAATTATGCACATACAAGTCTTAACAGCATGCACGAATGATGTAAACATATTCGAATGTGTTTACACATAAACAGATATCAGGATACGAACATATTTGAGGTCATTTTGCTGCTATAATCGTCAACTACATCCCGGTGACTAAAAGAAATATAAAGATTCACCTCAGATCTCTGGAAAAATGATGGTTGAAAATGATGTGATGCCGGCATGCTTTATTCAAAAACACACCATTACTAACACTTGATGAAAGAATGTTGACATGATGGGGGGAAAAAACCTGCAGAAAAGTTTCCAGAAATTAAAAGTTGAACAAAGGTTTCCTCTATATTTTATTGTGAACTGGTGACCAGTGTTGTAGCAGCGCTGGGCTCCATCACACCTCTTTATTGTGTACTCTCTCTGTCTGCCAACAAACACTTTGCTGTGGTCAGAGGGTATCTGGTTGGTAAAAAAAAAAGTATTCCAAAGTGTTGGCATTATTAAAACAAACTTTGTGAATCACCGACGTGGAGCAGCGGTACCACGTTTAACAGAAGTCATGAGCTTTCGACTCGAGTGTGTGAGGATGATTAAAGCATGGATGCAGATGTTTTCATGCAGATGGATGAGAGACACTTGCAGCTCGAGGAAGCTTCGAGGAGCAGGCAAATGCCACAGCACCCCCTACTGTTCACAGCGGCCTGAATCTAAACAATCTACTGGTTTGTGTGAAATAAGTATGAGAAAAACAAGGATTCTTACTTCTTAAAATATATGGCATTTGGTGTACTCCATATTTGAGTTCTCAGACCGGCATTATCCAGATGATGGACTAAAAACATTTCAGGACTGAGGAACTAAAATTTGTCAAATGTTGTGTTCCAATTCTATTTATTCATTGACACATTCTAACATTTGATTTAATTAGGTAGTTAAGCTCAGTAAAAGTGCATGACGGTCCATATATTGAGGTCTACTTTCAGTTGTCGTGAGTTAAAAGAGATAGAATGTGCACGTACTCTGCTGACATACCAGTTGCATCAGTCTGCCCACTCGGACGTGATGTGTATATGTGTGTGGGGCGGCAGTGTTGGGTTTTCCCGCTGAGCAGGGGCACACGGTCAAATTGTTTTGCGCCGCAGGTGGAATTTAATAAAGCCAGTGTTGTGATTATTGTTTCTTTGCTTTCCCTCACAGGGTGCCGGAGACAGCTTTATTGGAGCGCTGGCGTTTTTCATGGCTAATTATCCCGCCTTGCCCCTGGAGGAGATGGCCCACAGAGCCAGCCGGGTGGCGGGGCAGAGCGTGCGCGCCGTCGGCACGCAGACGTCGTTCCCCTTTAAGCGGGACGTTCCGGCTGAGCTGTTTGCAGAGCAGTAACCCCCCCCACCCCCCGTGATGATTAAACTGAGCAATGATCAACAAATCCAACAAAAACAATTAACTACAGAGAGTTCAATCGCATGTAACTGCCCTTTATTGAGTTACTCTCAAACAATTGATAATCAATATTTTCACAATAATCACAATCGCTGATGGAAACTGTGCAAAAAAACCACGATTGCTGTGGCGAGCTTCTTAAATACCATCGCTTATGGACTTGATCGGAAGATTTTTTTACTTGGGTTTTAATCGTTGGTAATCAGGATCGTGATGAAGCACGACCATCAGTTTCCGTCGTCCCGACCTCCGGCGGCAGGGGAAGTCTTCTGAGAAACAGTGACTGACGGAGGCATTGTGATCCATGACGACAATAAAAAAAAAGAAATGGTTTGGTTAAACCTGGAGAGTCTGTTTTCGTTCATATGCTGTTAGATTGATTTGATCTTTTTCTTCTCGAAGAACAGCACGTGCTTGTTCACTGTGAAAACAGAAAGCAAGAGGTAAGTGAAAACCAACCCCTTAAATACATCAAAACTCTTGTCATTTTCAAAGTAACACCTTTCATCTACTACACATTGAAGCCATCTTCAGTTGAGGGGGAATCAGAGCAGGGAAAAACAATTATTGGGCACAAATCAAGCAATAAATGAGCAAGTAAATGATGTACCCTGCATTTATTTTTGCCCTTGAGTCCAGCCGATTGGTGGTTTCATATTGAATTGGTGATATTTTCAGTATCAAGAGTCAACAGTTTGTTTGTCCTGCATTTATTTTATTTTTTTTAGAGAGTTTCAGAGAGATTCTACTATAACAGTGTCCCACTGCTTTGTGAGCATCGGAATGGATTGAAACGACAGAGCAAAGTGCACAAAAGCTGCACACTGGCATCTTACCGAACGGGTCGTGCTTACGTATCACCAGTTTGTCTTTGAGACGGTTCCTCTTAGTGTTGAAGGAGTATCCTGTACCAGCGGCGCTCATCATCTGCACCAGGATGGTTCTGGAGGATGACAAAAACAACAGGGGATTTTATTGAAAATAATTATTCGATATAATTATGATTAAGCTGTGTCACTGTCGGTTTAAACTACACACTTACTTCGATTTTGCCTTGGCCACTGTAAAAGAGCAGAGACAAAATGATTACTCGGCAGCAGTGAACATTTACGTACCAAACAGTTCAATTGGCCTCCTCTCTATTGGATTACATGAACATCACGTTGAAAAACATGAGGGGTTTGCTATAAATAGTTAAATCCATCCAATATAAATGTCGAGAACCAAAAGGTTCACCAATTAGTCTCACCTCCATGTTGGTGGACTGTGAGAGGAACCAGGAGTACCCAGAAGAAGCCAAACAAACAAATGGGAGAACATGCAAACTCCACACAGAAAGGCCCACAAACGCACAATTTCCTTGCTGTGAGAAGAGAGTGCAAACCACTTCTCCACTGTACAGCTGCTCCAGTTATATATTTTTTTCTCCACAATATATCACTCGAATCAGAGTTTATTTGCAAGGTTAAAAAAATGACTTTTTAAGAGTTTCCAGGAGCTTTAAGAGCATTTTCAGTTCCTGCATGCTCACAGGATTTGTTGCCGATTTAATTTCCCCAACATCGTTTTCCACAAGTCCACAGTGGCAAGAATTCCTGACCATAACAATACTGAGCTCTGATTGGCTCTTCTGAACTGATCTCTGCAGGTGATATGTGGACTGTTGTCAAAAGCAAGGTTAACTTTGCTTATGTTTATTTACCAACTACATGTGATCTGTTAAACAAACAATACGAAGATAAAGCAAATGTGGTAACTGCCGAACAGCTGAGAAGAAACGTGAAAAGAGCTTCATGAAGTGGACATCCATCAAACTTATAGCGAGTTTATTTCACGTGTTATGACAAGAAATGTGGAAGTTTAAGCGGTGAGCATCATCTGATGTTAGCCGACTGCAGCTAACTGAATGGACGCAGCGCTGCACGCGGACAAGCTTCACTCGTTAAACACATTGGCTTCAGCGGACAGAATACTCACAGTTCACTGTGGTCAAAAACATCACGTAGACTTTATTAAATCCCCAAAACAGAATTAAAACCCAACAGAGTTAACTAGAGCAGGTCACATTGAGCAAAGCTGCTTCCGGTGTCGATGCAAACACTTCCGGGTCGTCTTAAAGGCGCAGTACTGGGATCCGCAACCTTTCTTTATTCCCAAACTGGACAGTTATTTTTTTGTTTGTTTGTTTGTTTTTTTTATTGTTATTTTATTCCACCAAAGAAAAGTTGCCTGGAGTCGCAACACGTGCTAATTATCTAAAATCAAGCAAAAATAGATTTGCTAGACATACAAAAAGCATTGTAGCTACAGTTTAGCTTTTTTCGTTTGTTTGTTGTAGATTTGTTCCTTTTTGAATACATTTTCCCACATTCACCATTTAACCAAATCCCAAACATAATACCATATCTGTATATTCTCAGTATCACTTTTCGGTGAATAATGGCATTGTGTATCATTTGATAATGTTGTGTCAACAAAACATTGGGAATTGTTGTTTGTTAAATGTAGTTATCAAAAGAATAGTGAAAATTAGGTATGCCACTTTCACTTCCACCTACGAGATTTAAAACATTCATGTTGTTTGTTTTGCTTTGTTTTTTTATTATTACATTATTTTAAACTTTTTGGTCAGAAAAATGTCATACATTTATTCTTAATATGTGGATGGGGCTTTAACTGGCCAAGATCACATTTACCTCTTCCATCGTAAAAATAAATAAATAAATCTCTTTTTCAAGCAAAACCAATTGCCGATCATACTTCTCAAGGACTGAACCCTCTTCCTCGTGTTGCACTCTTGAGTGAAATATCTAGAGTTTTGCTGAATTTATTCATTAAAATGGGCACCTGTCAAACATTAACACCACAGAAGAGTGGTCAAAAAGAAAAAGAAAAATATATATTACCAGATAGAAGTAATGGAATTTCTCCTCATCAAATAATAAACCATTCTTGGAAGGCATTTCCTTTTTTTTTTTTGGCCCTTTTTTTTATAATCGTAATTCCTGTGATTCCAAAGAGCACAATGGGGAAAATCCCCCATTTCCACTGACGAAGATAAACGAGTCACAGTAAATTACAATTTTTACTACTGCTGTAAAGCTATTAACACATCTGTCTGCAGTCTGGACCATTCCGGATTTTTGTTTTGTGAACTGAAACAGCTCTTTTTTTCAGATGTATGTCACCGAAAAAGCTTTTAACGGCAATGCTTCAATAGGGCATAATGGTTCTAAAACCTCTGACCTATAACCACATCATTCAAAATGCATTTGACATTTGTTTCTGTGGAGAGGAGAGAAAGTGTCAACGCCAGAATCTCAGACGAACCCATTGTGCATTGTCATGAAAACTGATGAGAAACACCAAAAAATAAATAAAAATTGCCAAAAGACATAAAAATTTCACAGATAAAAACAAAATCCTAGCCTCTATATTTGATCGTTGCCAGTTAAGTAAATCTAATTAAAGTAAGGCCGTCTTTCTGCAGTTTCACACTTTTTTGCAGGTTGGTCTGTCTGCGCAAATTCAATCAGAAAGTTGAGGCTCCCCGGTGTCTGCAGATTGAGCACAGCAGGCAGGAGGTGTGGCTCGGCAACATTGTCTATAAATAACTTTCCTGAAAACACTGGTGTCTTTAACTAGTCTGTCAGTCTCCCCTCGCTTGACTGAAATGGGCTTGTATCTTGGTATCTTGTACAAAGAAACCAAAGCCAGCATGTTGGGCATCAACTCTTTAGGTTGTTACTCTATGGTTTATTTAAGTCTCTTTTGACTTAAAGGAAACATTTCTGTGAACTCAATGAGCCCAGGGGCGAATATTTGCCTGAAATTCAAATACTGAGAACATCCGAAGTGGGAAACAACAAAGGACACGCCTTGTGCTTCACTATCTGACAAACCGCTTCTTTCTCTTCCACTGCTGGTGACGGAGTCTGGCGATGCACTCTGTCGAGCTGAGTGGAGCCTGCTTGTATGTAGAATCGAGATGCTGTAATTTGACACTGGCCTCGCTTCTTAGAAGCCATGATAAAGAAGTCTGTGAAGAGCTGATATCAGCTCATGCAGACAGGTTAAAATTGAGCACTTGCATGCAGTGAGGCATGTTATCTGCCTCATTAGCAACACAAAATGTTCCTTTTCAGGAAGAGAATTAAGATCAGGTTCTTTATTTCTTCAGCTAATTATACCTGCTGAACATCGACACAAACATCTGCTCTTGTTGTGTCGGAGGGAGGGTCATGAGGTTCTTCTCCTCGCTTTTTTTACAACGAGACATTTGCCGTTGCCATGAGAGCAAGTGATCAAAATTTCAGACCGCCATGAGATCATTTAACCGGCCTCACAGTGGATGTGATCACATGGAGGATGTTCATTCTCAACATGTCGCAGAGAGCCTCTTTCTGCAAGCTTCACCCAGCTACGTTTTGTTTCGTCTCGTTTCAATGCATTTTATTTTTAGCTCTGTGAAGAGCGCAAAATTATCAGAGCCTTGGAAATTATCCACAAAGACACTACTTGTTGCTGGTGGCCACCGCGTCTGCGGCCCGAGGCGAGCTTCTCACATTCCATGAATGGGCTCTAGGAAAATAGATCAAGGACTTTCTGGAATGTCCCAAAACTGAAGTGAAAGCCAGTCTCTTGAAGACAGATGAATGGGTCCGATACTGATAGTGGCACCATGGAAATTCCCCCCCTTAAGTCCTGAGAAAGTAGAAACTAAATAGCTTTTCTTGTCCCGGCAGTGAAATACTGATCCCAAGCAAAGAGCAGTTTTGCACGAGGAATATGATGAAACCTGTCATTGGTTTCACTCCCATGATGTTTTACCTGTCTGTGTATACATCAAACACTTTGAAGATGATAAAAAGACAGTGAGGCTGTGTTGACACGCAATGGTTTTGTCCTGTTGGAGCAGTCCCTGTTGGAGCAGTCCCTTAATAGCGAGGCCTAAATCAGTCCTCGCTATTAGTTTTATCAAGTCACTTGTAAATATTTTAGACCTAAACTTGGAACTACAGAGTGTGTAAACCCCAAACCATCCAAACCCAGCGGGGCACCAAGACTTCAATTTACCAATGTCTGTCTTTTTCTTGAGAGCAGCTCAGAGAGGCCTATTGCGCTTTTTTATCCTTGTAACAGATATTATTCATTGCTGTGTGCAATGGTAGAATTTCTGTAGCGTTTTTTTTTTCCCTCTCACAACTCTAAGCTGTTAATGAATTCTCAGCATGCAAAAACACCAAAAACAGGAGACCAAATAATAACCCACGGCAAAGCGTTGTGTCCCTCCATATCAGACAGTCTTGTCTGGTGGATCGAGTTATAATCTTTCAACACAATCTATGTATTTTTCAACATTAAATATTTTCACTCATAAAACATAAGTCCTTGGTTATTTATCCACTTTTTATGTAGGTCACAAAGCTCCAGTCGTCAGTTCAGTGTCCTGCTGAACACATTTTGATGCAGTCGAGTAGGTTTAAATCCGCAGAAAGGTTGTGAATGAGTCATGATAATGTCTCATCGAAACGGAGATCTGAGCCGGAGGAGTATGTTAAGACCAAGAAAGTGTTCAGTGGGCAACTTCCTGGAAGTATTATGAAACACAATTGCAGTGTCCTCCAATAACTCATCATAATTCTTAATTCTTTTTTTTTAATCTGGAGCAATTATGCTCATTTTCAGGTTTACTTCAAATTCCCTAACTTATGCTCATGTAGCCCCTTGGTTCGCCCTCTCTAAACCAAACAATTTACCCTCTGTCTCATTAGGGCACCTCAGCTGAATGGACAGTTCTTATTCATTGATACTTTAAACAAGAAGCAGTGATGAGCTCATTGGTGTGATTCAGTATGCTTGGAGTCCGTCGTCATTCACCTCAGATGACAAGGGGACACAATGTGCGACACAATGCAGGACGGTGCAGTACAGAAAAAGACATCATCTGCTGTTTTAAAACCAATGCAGGACAAGTTTCCTGAACACAAGGCCTCGAGTCGTGCAGGTGAGCTACATGAAAATAACTAACCAGATGATGATAGACTAAAATACCATGAAAGACCAGACGATAAGAATGAAGACAGTATCATCAGGTTGTGTAGCTCAGTTGGTTAAAACACAGGCCGATGGACTGAAAGAGACTGACTCAGAAGTGACGACAGGGAAAATGGGGAGTTAAGTCTCTCTTTTATTAGTGTCCCAACATAAGTGTCACCGGGTTCCAAAGACCACAGGATAAACAATCATCATTATGTGTAAGTGTTTAACGTTCCGTGTTGCCTTTATGAATCTGTTTCACATAAAATTTTAATGTTCAGCTCACACAGTTAGTCATGCAGTTTAAGTTGCTGTTGCTGTTGCTGTGCTGTTGCTGCTGTCTTGGTCAGATCCCTCAAAGCAATAAGAGGTTTAATTCCAAAGGGTTGTTAAACAAAGCTTCTAAAAGTAATGTACATTCTCAAACATATTAGGTCTGTCTGAGAGGTCTGTTTTTAGTTTTTTTTTTTTCTTGCCTCAGTGGAGGTAATATGGTCTATAACGTGTGTAACCGAGGGACAAAACAAGTAAAGTCCTCATTATATTGCTGCAGTGCTTTAATGGTAAGAGAACAGGGGTAGCTCGTCCCTGCAATCACACAGGGCCCTTCAGCTACCTCTCAAGCATCCGGTGTATTTTGGTCCATGTCATCACTCAGGAAGAGCGGTGGAATAAGACTAATGGATTATTCTCTCCACGGCTTACCTTCATTAAAAAGGAAGATCCAGTGTGTGTGCGACACCGCGGTCCCACCAGTGCACAGATTAGATGAAAACAAAAAGGTAGCAAAGTGAACACGGACTAATGAGGCTAAGTGGAGCCGTATTGGTAAACCCGGTGGGGGAAGGCCGCGCATTAAAGCGGAAATGAGCGCGAATGTTATTGGACGGGCCGAGGAGCGCTGTAACCAGGCAGGCAGCAGCTGTCAGGATGTGTGTGGAAGAGCTTGCGTCACGGAAGGGATAATTCTGAGAAGGAGGCTGAGACCACAAGCACCAGCTTCGGCTCTCCTCCTCCTCCACCCCCACCCACTCAGCACTCTCCCCAGCCACTCCGGACGTTAGCTATTCTTTTCCTTCTCCCACTTCACTGTGTGAACACCCCTCACTCCATCACATGTGCACTTCCTTTTCAAATGGCACCTATTATTCCATAGCTTCATCTCATATTGATAATCTAAACAGTCAATGGGGGGGGTACCTTAAGTGGCAAAATGAACAGGTATGGGGCCCCAGTTTCATGGTTTCATGCAAGCTTTGAAGTTTGCTCCTCTGAAGGAGGGAAAACGTTACTCATACTGTATGTTGCTTTCATGTTTATGTTTCAGTGCCGAAAACCCTCAAATTTGGGCCATTTTTTTTTTACAAGCGCTTGAAGCTTGAAGTTAGGCCCATAAAAGGTCAATGCAAGTATGTAGTAAGGCTGTGTCATTTTGTTATTTTTACTCATATTACATTTTTCACCACTTGATCAGCGGTGCACTTTATACTGTTGAAACTCACCCATTTACACATTTGAGGTGAGTGTCCTTGAACAGAAATTCTTTCTGGGGATGACATTTTTAGAAAGATTATGGTTCCACTGGGGATTGAACCCAGGGCCTTCTGCGTGTAAAGCAGACGTGATGACCACTACACTATAGAACCTGCCTTTATCCCTGGGACTCAGCTCCCAAACACAGTCCAGAAAAGAAAAAATTGCAACAAGACAGCTGAAGGTCTCCCCTTTAATTCCACCAAAAGAAGTAAAAAAATAAAAAATAAAAACCTGTTGAGAAAACTTTGAGAAGTTTTAGTTCATCACACCTCATCTATTCCTCTATTTCCCATGTTTATTCTATTAGTTGATGTCAGTACCCATGAAATATCATAAACTGGTGATTGTACTTCCTACCAGCACTCACAACTGAAATACCAACATCCATTGAGGGGAGCATTGATGAAATCCAAGACACAATTGATTTTACTTTAACACAAGTGTCATTGTATTATTATAGAAGAGAAAACATTTCTTTATGGAAACAATTTGTATTAGATAAATTCAGCAATGCATTTTCTTTACTGAAATGTAATCTAATGGGACTACCATCAAGCTGATAAAAATGTATTAGCTGAAGTCCACATTAGTGAATGACTCGTTATTGTTTATCAATGATTTAAGCAGCTTGTACAGAACTCAGTAGTTACACCTGCGCACACAGAAATGCTTCTACCACCTCCACTAAACAAGCCGAGGCTCGTATATTATTAGCCGTCACAACAGTCATTTGCTGTTCTTTTGACCTACCAAGCAGATCGCAGTAGGTGACACGATGACTCACACACACACACACACACACACACACACACACACACACACACACACACACACACACACACACACACACACACACACACACACACACACACACACACACACACACACACACACACACACACACACACACACACACACACACACACAGTCGGAGGCACCGAACATCACACACTGGTTCACAACTCCATGGCTTGCGTCATTGCGGTTCCCCATTAATTATTATATTAAAAGAATGAATAACCAAGTCTGACTCTTCACCATTCATTAAGAAGCAAATGATCTGTGTTTCTGGGTCTTCACAAGGCGGTTGTGTGGCGAGGCACAACACGCAAAGCAGAGGAGGAGCAACTTTTCTGCTTTAAAGTGTTGGAGGTTTCCTCATCTGTCATCACTGCAGAGTCATTAACTTGTCATCCACTGGGCACATCTGTTCTGCATTTGGGAGGATAAAGTGAAACGGAATGTATCTAAATAAGACTAATTGCCATTTTAACATTAATGGAGTGTCATCTTTATCTCAATCCTGCTCACTATAATGGGAATTTTACAAGCTGGGACCAAACGTGGACCCATCCTCTCAGGATGTGCATCTGTTGGGTTTATATTGGCTGTATACATGTCGCAACATGACACTGATGGATGCCAGATATTACAACACACTTCATGTAAAAGTTGATCACCTCATTGTTAAGTCAGTTGAGACCGCTTAATGTTTACAGGTCTTTATCAGTATCTCGGCATCTCCGAACAAACCGTTTCAACAGAATGGCAGAATCACTGAGGGAGTAAAGCAGAAACAAACTAAGGCAAAGATAAGAATCTGCATTTGGTTTCTGCAAGTCTCGTCGTCTTTATGGAATTCCATCCGTCAGCACATATTCGATGGTAAGCACACCAGACAGCTCTCTCATCCCTGGTGGTCCCAGAATCAGCACCACGGACAGCGGCCGTGACACACGGCACTGCAGAATGCTGTAATTGTTTGGAAACTGTTTAGTTCAGCTGTGAATCAGAAGCCTCAGGTCACATGAAGTCACATTAACATGATCTCCTGCTGCAAAATAGGGAGAAAAAAGAAGAGCGCTAATCTTTACATGGAGAACAACTGGAGTGCTCAAACTGTCAGTGAGTCGCGCAAATTGTCTTCCTGTAAATAATGTTTTAAAAAGCACCCAGGTTGTTTATGTGAGCCCACTTATGTTTATTGTCACAGGTTTAGAAATATATGAACCCAAAGCTGGTGAGTGCAAAGTTAGAGCCAAATGGAAACAAAGCATTCTGTATATACAGTACAGCTGGAAATTTAAATGAAATTAATTTAAAACAACAAAAAAAAGAACTAAATAACACATTAGCTGTTGTTCAAATAGTGAAACAGACAGAGATGAACAAAAATAAATAATGTTGCTAGTTTATTCGCCAATTCTCGAACATGGAAACCGATAGTTAATAACAGTATAAACCTTTTCACAGCACGAAAATTCTTATTGAGGTTGAATAAATTATTTGAATAAATAACCAATGTAAGTTGAGAATAGGCTGCACAAAATGTTTATTCTATTGTGTTTATTTTACAACATCCGCATAACATCCATAGTTGGGATCTGGGTTTTAAATTATGTAAAGTTGTTCAAGGCATATTATTGCGTTGGTAACTTACGTGATCTGCCTCGAGTCATCCTGAGTTTCTGTGAACACTCGGATGAGCGGATCCCTTTAAATGTTGTTGCCGCAAGGAATTGTATTGCATTATCTCGTCTCCTTTAGAAAAGGATGCATCAGTGTTTCCTAGGCTAAAGGAGGTTCTAAATGAAGCATCGAGGCTCCTTTCCTTAACTTATTGAGAATATAAACACTCCTCATGGCCTCCACTTTAACACTTCCAGGGGTTAAGGAAAAGTGGTTGGGAAAGGAGATCGGAGGGACTATTCAGATTCACGGTGCAGAGTTTATCCACATCCTCATTTGTGGTGACTCATAGCTACGTTTATGTGTAAATGCAAGGCCCAAACACTGAGAAAAATCTTTTTTTTATTTTTTTATATCCAGATATGTGTTAACGTAGCCACAGAAAGGAAGATGCCACACCGTCATGGTTTTTTACTTTTTTCAATTGAAATTTCATTCTCGGCAGTCAATTAGCATTTGTGCTTGAAGTGAGAAGCAAAAAAAGAAAAAAAAAGAAAGCCGGTATAATTATACGTTTAATTCTCTTGCTCATAATTACCTCAGCAGCTCACACAATGCTGAAATCAAGCTAAACTGTCTTCGCACACCTCCGACAATTCATAGGTGGGTGTTTTCATGGACTTTTGAAAATGATTTCATTATGTTCACACACCCACATTTTGACTTGCTTTGCAAACCGAAAGCGAGTGTCTCCTCACACTCGGCGCTTTAATTCATTACCAGTGAGGCTGCGCCAGAAAATGCTTCACAATCACAATCGCACTGCGGTCTGGGCACGAGCCTTTCAGGCAACTTGTCTGTGGATCTTAATCCAGCTGTCTGATATCATTGGAAGACGAGGGAATATACATGGGAAATGTGCCCCCACCCCCCAGCATGACCCAGATTTGACTGTTCATGTTCAGCTTTTCCTGCGAGAAGATCTAATCTCTTGTTTACACGGCACTACAAATCCCATTTTTGTTTTGTTTGTGTGTAAATCCACCAAACAGCATTTGCATTTGCTGTATTATTAGTATTCTCAGTGCCATTTATAAAAAAAAAAAAGAGAGAGAGAGAGAGAATTTTTATGATCATCTGCAAAAATGAAACAGCTTCTTATGCAATGTTTGTTTAAAGTCACAGGCAGGAGCTTGGCACAGACTAAAACAATGATGGTCCGGGTTGCCTTTCTTTCCACTTGCGTAAATGGGAGCGATTGTGTCAGTTATGATGTCACGCTCTGATGTGCATCAGGTCTCCATGGTTACAACAATCATGGTCGTAATGAAGCCCCGGGATTGGATTTCCACACAGGCAACAGGTCTGCGAGGACACATTTATGGTCTGAAATGGTTTTGTCCGGTAGATGGGAGGAAGTCCTAAATATGCGTTGGAGTGTGTGTGATTCTCTCTCTCTCTCTCTCTCTCTCTCTCTCTCTCTCTCTCTCTCTCTCTCTCTCTCTCCCTCTCTCACAAGCTCTTCAGGTAACCTTGAAAGATTTTTTCACTTTACACAAGGTGTGGGTCAAAGTCCCCCTAATTTCACACCAGAGAAGGTGCCAGTTCCTGTTTGTCCATATTGGGTCTATATTTAGACTCTGCTGATGAGTCGACAACAGCTCGCTACTTTACATAGCCTCGGCGATGACCGCGGCGTTGTCAGGAGTAATGTTATAAAACAGGCAGCCAGTGTGTCCTCCTCCCATCTGTTCTCTCTCCTCTGTCTCCATCTCGCCGTGTTCCATGACGCAAAGCCTGAGTGGGAGTGGACAAACCTTCTGCTCCCTGAGAGGACTGAGTGGGCCGCCGCCATCCGCTGTGTACGCACCAGAGATGGAGGCAGGCAGAGATGGAGGTATATTGGAAGGGGGGAGAGAGAGAGAGAGAGAGAGAGAGAGAGAGAGAGAGAGAGAGAGAGGAGTTGCAGAGAAGAGAATGTCTGGAGAACAAATGCAAAGTGGAAGCTCGATGGGAAGTAGGGTCGGCGGGGGGGTGACAGAGATAGATCTGAAGAAAAGTAATTGATGGGGATGAAGAGAAAAGGGGGAGAAGGAGGAGATAAGTATGGTGGTGGGGGTGTAATAATGGGGGAGATAAGGATAGAGGAGAGGAAGAATACGAAAGCAGCAGTCAGAAAGGAAGTAAATCAGTGTTTGTGTGGACCGGCCTTGAATGATATCTTGAGGCCAGATGATCGCAAGTAAAAAAAAAAAGAGTTGGGAATACATAGATATTCACTTTGCTGCCTGAACTATGAAGTGTGGAGAGAAATAAAAACAAAAAAAAACCCATCAATTAGTCACAATTAATTACTCCTGATGAACATGACGGCGCATTTGCGTAACTGTGTATATATGGGGGTGATGAGCAGGAGATGCGGAATGGAATGTACCCAATGAAATTTGTGGATTATACATACGGGGGGCTGAGGACCGTTTCAGACCGTCTTAGAGTGGCGTAGGTTGTCATCAACAACATCCATCCCTCCATCTTCTATACCATATTGTCTTGTTTGTTCAGGGTCACGTTGCACTGGGGCGATCTAACATTGACAGGACAGGACATGACTATGGACAGGTCATCATTCCATCACAGAGCAAACCAAGATACACGCACACACTTGCACACACTAAACCCAAACAATTTAAATCAACAACACAATGCCTTGTGGTTTAGAGGAGTGTTTTATATGAATAGGGTGTATGTCCCTGGGTGGGACATAAGCAGACTCAAGGAGAACAGAAAAAAGGGAAATAACAGAACTTTTTGTTGAATTGATAAAGAAAATAAAGATTTCATGTGACCACAGAATGGTTGTTTGTGGTCACACAACTGTATACGTTTAACGGTTTGGATATAAATACGTATATCATTACGCTGTTGTCACGACCACAAAACATTAGTACGGTTAGTGAGGGGTTTGGAATAAATAATGTCTAGATTTAAGACCCAGATATTAGGATAATACCCACAACAATAAACGTTTAAACTTACTTCACTGGTGTCATGTTGTAGAGATTAAACCTACTCAGTAGACATCTATATTGTCCTAATTTGCACTTTTAGTACTTCTTGTATTCTCTTCTGGCTAGCTAACATTTTTTTCTACTTTTAATAATTAATTGAAATGCTATTCCTTTTCATCCCTTTTTCACATATCATTTCAACCCTAATTCTTTGCTGTGGTACAGTTCATACTCTCTCAAATATGTGAAATGTTGTCAACTTTACATCACTGTTAAATGACATTATACGTGTATTATTATTATTACTATTATTATTATTATTACTATTATTATTATTATTATTATTATTATTATTATTATTATTATTATTATTATTATTATTATTATTATATGCCATGATGTAGCATTCTCACACATTAAACTGCAGATTACTACTTTTTTGCATCTGCAAAACAACATTTCACTGTAATGTCATTAAGGTTGAATTTAATCTAATAAGCATATCAGGAAAACAAAAATTACATTTATACCAAAGACAGGTTCACTATAATACTCACCTCCCAAACATTTTCCTACTTTTTTTTAAGTATTATTTACTTCAAATCCACTTCCAACCTAGTATTGCATACACAAATTAATGCAACTCATGCTTTGTGTCCTTAATAAAACAATCACAATGACCTTTAATCACTGTACAAAACTTTTTTAAGCTCGTGTGTTTTCCTCAGCAAGCTTATCTCAATCAGCCAGCAAAATTAAATCTGCTGTTTGTCTGGAAAACTAACCACACCACAATTCCACCTCATCAGCTGTACCATCGTGCTTGCCTGCTCACCTCTTCTGAATAAGTATTTCCTTTTAGTTACTCAAAAAAAAAAAAGAACTCATGAATGTTGGTTGGAAAGTCTGTTTAAGAACAGTTTGGGCTGTGAAAACAACACTTGTGCCTGTCTGTACGAGCAACCGTGAGTATTTACACATTTTAAATAAGCTCTATAAACTCACCACGAGGACGAATACTGGCAAAGTTACCATCACACCATATATTTCGCCTTACTTAAAAAGCACACATTAAGCACAAGTTAATCAGAGCTATATAAATGTTAAAAGTGTAACTCCATGTATTTACTTGTATTTGTTGAGGCTATTGTCAGAATAACATTAAGTATTGGACATTATTGAGGATTTGGTTATTGCCTCCAGTTCTTGTTGCAGCAGGTACTATATCAGTGTTTTTTTTTAATACTGAAAAGAAGAAACACACTGAACTAAACGAGTAATAAAGGATTGAAACTGACCCAATGAGTGAACAGATGCTATAAAGTGATTTCACCTTTGCTACTATTACCGAAATTGGGGCAATTTAAAGTGATTCATTGCTTTAGTAAATATTTTATACATATATGACTAATCGATATGACTTTGTTTGGTAGATTTCTTCAGGCTGCATTAATGCTGACAGACATGATCTCCTCCTATGTGTTGGAACTGATGCAACTCACACCCATCTGCTCAGTGGCCTCCAGTTGATCCCAGGCAGTTAATTAAAACAGGAACTATGATGACGAGCATGCAAGCTCATATGGTGCAAATTTTGATTAGCTGCTTTTTATATTTTGATTTTTTTTTTTTTTTTTTTTTTTGGTCATCATTAAATCATCTTTCATTCTGCTCTCCGTCACACAGTTATGAATCAACGGCCCTCGCAGTGACTTCTGTCTATTTTCTGATCCTTCCCTCTCCCTTTGCCTTCTGCACGCTTATCTTTAGTAACTCCATCCCCCTCATGATCCATCGATGGCTATTTTACAATTTGGCTAAATCCAGCTCTGAGGTAACAAGTGACACCTTCTGTTTCCATGCTTCCGGTCGCTAGGCAACCTCAGCAATTATGCCACTGCCAAGAGAAGAGGATGGGAGGAAGCAGAACTCGGAGCCCCCCCCTCCCCTCCCCTTCGCCTCTGTTAATCTTGGCCAGCTCCATCCGTCATCTAACGCTTCCACACCGATCTGCTTGCTTGATCTGCTATAGCGCATCGCTATAGCGTTTCCCCGTTAAGTTGCTGCTCCTCTCTGTGTGAAGATGAGCAACTGTAGAAAAACACTCTGCTGCCCTCTCTTGTTCTCTGCTCTACAGTGATGAATGTGCAGTGATATCAAACTTGATAAAAAAAAACAACAAAAAACAGCCAATACTTTTCAAAGCAGATCACCTTTAGCAATATAGAGGTGGAGGAAAAAATACAAGAAGGATCAAAAAAGCTCAAATAAGGATATGCTGCATTCAACCACAGATGGCCAACATTTAAGAACCTCTGGTGTGTTCAGTCTTTACTACTAATTCAAGGAAGAGACCCTAAACAGGGATCTTTAAGTTCCAGACAGAAGCAGATTAGTGAAGATGAAAAGAGTAAATCGGCTCTATTTTTGTGGGTTTGATCCCCGTCTCACTCTGTCTCCGTCAGCGCACAATAACGGGAGTCAAACTGGAGTTTCTTGTGTATTTTTACCCCGCGTACGTTGATCCTGTGATAAATGCATGCAGATTTGGACGGCAATTCGAATGTTGTCGTACTATTGAACAGCGTACGGCCGTACAATGACAATGAATAGTTCAAAGTGACAGGTATAGCAAAATTGACATCTCTTCTCAACCAGAGGGCCAAGTTGTGATTTAGTTTATTTTTGTCAACCAGTTGGAGCAAATAATTGATCATCAAAATTAAACAATTTAGGTTTAAATTCAACTTATTCAATCAAAGTGCCTGGGTATTATCATTTATAACAAGTAGCTGAACAATACCTTGGGAAGAATTGTACTTGACGTTGGCTTCAGTTGTGGTTAACTGACATCACTATTGACGTCACTGTATAGTTTTTAAATCATCTGGTGTAATTCTGAAGATGAGTACAATAATACAATTCAATAATAGAATAGCTCTACTCTGCAATACTAACTCCCCTCATGTAACGGAAGTAATTGACTGAACAGCTTCTACCACCAATCAAAGGCTCGTTCAGGTTGTCATAGTCATGCACGCACTTGACTGGAAAAAAAAGGAAAAAGAACCATAGCCGCAGAGAGAAACGATGGTATAGTATAATTTTCTACCGGTAGAAAAGGTTGCATGTGTATATTTAAATCCCCAACCCTGCAGAGATCAGTCAAAGGAGGTGTCACCAAATGGGCACATTGACTTCTTCTGTTAAATCAACCTGAAGCAAAAGCGGCACACAAACTGGGCCGAAATAGAAACCTACAATTCAGCTGAAAAAAGATGAGATTTCCTCTTTCGTGATGATGTCATGTGGTAAGAATATACAATTGGAGGGAGGAGACTTCCTTTCATGGTTATCTTTAGCAATAATCTCAACATCAGCTGTTTGACATTTTCCTAAATAGTCATCACAAATATTGCAAGAGATGACCTCATGCCTTCATGACACCCTCATGCATTTTTTTCATCATGTTGAGGCAGAACAAGAATGATAACGCAACAGAAATCTTTCGACAGTGACATGAACACATCAGGACTGTTGGTTTTTATCGTAAGTGGTGCAAAAATAATCATATTTTCCCATTAGTCAGCTGACATTATTTGTTTATTAGCAAGCATAATATTCAGTCTTTTTTCCCATATGAGTGCCATAAATAAGAGTTGTGCTTTCATGTCATGCAATGACTTACAAAAGTATTTATATCCCTTGAAATTTTCAACATTCCATCACATTACAACCACCAATGTCAATGTATTTTATTGAGATTCTATGCAGTAGAGCAACACGACATGCGGCACAATTGTGAAGTGGAAGGAAAATGATAGATGGTTTTAATTAAAAAAAAAAAAATTACAAATGAAAAACTGAAAAATTTGCAGATAGAATATTTTTGAGGGTTTAGCAGGGTTAAGTTATAGAGAACCATGCCTCAACATCAGTCCTACATTCCACAAATATGTGTGACCAGTCCCAAGGCGCTTTACATCGCCCTGCAAAGCACTGTCGCTCTAATGGGAGCGGTTTGGGGTTAAGTATCTTGCCCAAGGACACTTTGGCAGGTGGACAGGTGGAGACGGGAATCAAACCTGGAAAGCTACCAACCGAGCCGTGCCGCCCCTCTGAGAGTGGCAGGAAGAAGGTTTTCTAGCCATGTTGGGGACACAGCAAGCTGGATGGAGCAGTGAAGGAAGTAGTAGGTGAAATAATAAATCATGATAAAGGAGGCAAGATCACAACACACAGACCAAGCAAAGCAAAGATGGTGAAGGTATTTGACAAAATACAATCAAACATTGACACACTCTACCATTGTCCATTAAAAAGTCTGTAACTTAAGTTTTTAAATAACTTATGTTGACAAATTTGTGTAATTTTAGTGATTTTTGAAGAGTGTACTTGGTGAAGGGAGGATTTGACTTCATTGAAATTTGTACGGAAATCACTGGTGTCAAGTATCGGTATTATATCATATCAGTATCGGTATCACCTCGGCATCCGATGTGAAAGGAGATCAGTGATAATCCCACACCACTTGTAACTTCATTTAACAAAAGTAATCAGTTGCTATTAGGTAAGCAAGTGGCAGCACAGTCGAGAAGTTGATTTAATGTGGATTTGTGTAAGAGGCTGTGTGATCATCGTTCCTGTCCATGTGCAGCGTGAAGCAATGGGAGAGAGGACCAAAGAGTGGAGTATTGCGTAAGTGAGCCCGGGCTTTGTGTTTTTTAGAAAACAGTGGAGAGAAAATAGCAGCCTGGGAGACTAAAAGTAGCCTCTCCACCACAGATGGCCCCCACGCTTTCCGCCAGTGGGTCAGTGGGTGAGGGGAGAGTGGAGGGGAGCGGAGGCGGGAGGAGAGGCCGTGGCCGTGTGCCGCTATCCAGGGGAGCGCGTGGGCGACGCGGGCAGCGGGGAAGAGAAAGACAAGGACTTCTGAGGCCAAGTGGGCCGAGGCGGCTAAAAACAGCCGCGATGACGCTCCGAGGTCAGCCGGCTGGTTCGTCAGCAGCTATTTCAGCAATCCTCAACACAATGTTGACATCACTGTGAAGCTCTTCCTCCTCCTCCTCCTCCTCCACCTCCTCCTCCTCCACCCTGCAATCTGTCCGGCCCGGGAATTGAACTCAGATTCCTGGATGGAGGGATTTCGACATATATGGTCACCACTGGGTCAGAGAGGATGAACGCTGGAGGCACAGCTCCACCCTCAGGCGACCCCTACAAACTACAGCTTGGGGACGCTTTTCGGCTCAGTTCTTTTCTCTTTTATTGTGTTTTCATTTTTTTTCTTTTTCCTCTCTCCTGTTCTGTTATCATCCCTTCTCTTCTCTCAATGTTTTATCTACATATTCATATGTCCTCTATTGTGTTCTTATATTGTCTAATTCTCTTAGTCTTTTCTGGGCCTCTTACTTTTATTTTTACTCGTTTTTTTTCTCATTATCTGTGTCCTGTTTCATCTTGTTTTATTCTTTTCTCTCTTCATCTTCAGTTTGAAACACTTTTCACTCCTGTTGTGGTCTTTTGTGTACCCTTCCTTTTCTTCTCTTTTTTGTTTTCTTTCTTCTCTATGTTAATATATCTCCCTTGTTTGAGTTGATGTCGCCTTTTGCTCACTTTGTTTTTATATTTTCTTTATTTTTCTCTTTTCTTTTCTCCACATATTATATTAATTATTTTCTTCCTAGCGTTAATTGAGAAGTCTCTTTTTCTCTCCAACTTCTTTCTTTTTTGCCATTTTCTGCTCAATTTTGTCTTTTCAGCACTTCTTAAAATTCTCATTTTGTGTCTTTTTCTTGTCTTGTTCTTTTATCTCATTTTTCATTTAGTAAAGTTTTCTCTCCTTTAATGCTCATTTGGTTGTTGGAGTTTACTTCTACCTTCCCAGTGATTTTCATAATTTTCCATTTCTTTTTTTCTCACGTCGAGTTCTCAGTTTTCCTGGTTGAAACCTGCTAAAAGTTAGTGCTGACCTAGGCGGTGGCCTTGTGGTGTACCATCTGTAGGAATTAAAGGGAAATGACTAAAGCTCCAAAGAGGAAGAGAAAAACCAGGTCTGACTTTTACCCTCTGACAGGAAATTGTCCGAATACCATGTGATGGAGTGTTTGGATGACGTGAGTTCTTGTGTTGCAGGACGACGAGCAAACAAACTTCCCCCGACCTGAACAGCGGCTTCAGCTTCCTCCAGCAGGTTACCGTATTGTATCTGGTCCTGTCATGAAATACAACCAAAAATCACTTCTGAAGACTGCCAACGCACACAATTACACAAGCAGAAACCCACAGTCAAGCACACAAAGTACTGTACACACACACACACACACACACACACAATCTTTTTCATATTTTACTGACCATGTGAGGAGTTACTGTCTTTGTTGTTGAGAATACAAATTCAAAGTTTAGTTGGATAAATATCTCTGATATTGCTTTTGTCTCAAACAGTACGGATTTCTCAAAAACGTATAAAAACTTTCACTGTGTCTTTAAATGTTAGCTGGCCTGTTGAGTATCTAATTCTGTCATGAAGTGCAGCTAGTTTGTGCAGCTCTCTAGTTTGGATGTAAATGCAGCTTAACTGATGACACCGAGAAGAAGCCGCAATAAAACACGAGATAAACTAAACATGCAGTCGGCAGCAGGCAGACATGGAAGCTCATGTTTATGTGATGCTGCTTATTCCTGATTGCTACTGTAGAGTCGATATTTAAGTCTGAGATATTTCAGGAATTATGAGACGGTCAACATCTGATAAGCAGGAATTTTGTTGAATAGCTGATTTTGAAAAACAGTCGTCAAAGAAAGAGACAGAAGCTTTCATTTAGTGTTAGTTGATTTAAGTAGACGTATTCCAGTGGATGTTGTTATCAAATACATGGGAGAGGTCTCTGAACCAGGTTGGTATGTGGATCCAGACAACACCAGATTTAAGTATTACACAATTTCCTGTCCAGCATCCATGCTGTTTTTGGGTAATAATACATGTTCCTCAACTTGCCCATCAATCTCTCAGTCTTTAAACCAAGGAGGGGACACGTGCATTAGTGTTACACTGCGGTCAGGTTGTCTTACAATCTCAAGTTTAATGCTTCGATTAAGACACTGAACACTAAGTTCCACCATTTTTTTTTTAAATGCGTAAACCAATAAAAACAGCTTCACCCTATTCTCGTGATTGACGTGTGTTTTGTAATATCTGAGAAATGTCTTTAATGTGTTCATTCAAAGATGTTCTGAAGGATGCTCCAATGCTTCTTTCAACGGTTGGGCAGGTTTTGGTAAACTTCAAGAAACGTGTCTCAGTATTTCGTTTGTCGTGTAAAGTTATGGAGCTGCCAGCAGGGGGCCAACTGGAGACAGCCATGCTTGTGTGATATGGCAGAAACAGAGACTCAATCGCTTTAAAAAAAAAATAAAAATAAAAAGGATAAGAGTAGGTAGTGTTTACGCACACAGAGACTGGCCCTCTGGGGGCCTTTTGGATTCACTCATCATATTTTGTAATCTCAAAACCTACAAGTTTAGAATGTATTATTCCCGATGAGATTCACGATTAACATCACTCTCTTTTATGAGAAGAAACTTAATTAGTGCACATTCTGTACTTTCATTATCATTTTACAACCCGGTATATTATATTCTGTGTTATAATTATTGGGAGCAACATTGACTCTGATATGGTTTTGTTTTTTTTTATGAGCACATAAAGCCAAAGCAGAGCAATTTGGGAATGCAGCGCACAAGTTTGTTTATAGGAAACTAAAAGAGGCCCAGAAAACAAAACAGTAGACTAGGAATAATGAATTTTAAAAGTTACCAGGGACATTTCACAGGTTTAGAGTCAGAAAACTGGTTTTGATGTGAAGCACCTGAGTCTTGGAGCAAAAGCCAAAACTCAGGTCCAGTAGTGCAAAAAGAAAAGGCTTTTGGATAAAAACCTGTGCATGAAGCTTCTGCGTGGACACAAGAAATGTTTAGACGTTGCAATTAAATATCAGTCAAGGGTGCAAAACACTGTGTCCAGATCACAGTCCTTTTTTGGAATTCAGAAGAAGGTAACTTTTTTATTTCCTGGTATCAGAGACTCTTAAAATATTCTGATTATACACAATAGATACATTTAAATTTGTTTGTATAGGTCACATCAATTCTGACCAATGAAATATCAGGCTCACGACTTACAAGGAGTATTTCACGTGTTAAAAATAACAATGATTGTTTATCTATGATGATCATGCCACTGCCTCTGCTTTGAGTCACCTCTTCTCAAAGAAGGCAAATGCTACCCTCATGTGGCCACAAATATAAAGGCGAGCCCAAACAAACTATGAGTTTATCTCTCTCCTTGCACAAAATATGGGTACAAAAATATGATGCATTCTTTTTCCCTCCCCTCTGCTCGTCAGGTGGGACTGTGTGTACCTGCTCAGGTCACGCAGGTCACGGGTAATGTTGACTGGTTGGGTTATATTCGGCGGCAAATTGGATTTGCATTGAGCTTGACCTGGAGCCCAGCCAGAGGTTGCTTGGAGAGTTTACCAGGTCATTGACCGGAGGTGTCAGTGTTAAGTGAGAGAGCCTCCCTCTCGCTCTCTCTCTCTCTCGCTCTCTCTCTCTGTGTGTATACCACACACTCACACACACAAGCCAACCAAAGGGCCTTAAAGCCACAGCATTGACCGAAGCAGAGGGAATTTATTTTGGATCCCAAAAGGAGTTTGGATTTAAATTGACGTTGAAGAACTTAACCGATTGCGGTGTGAAACACTGCGGTTCATTGCAAGACACTACATCTGTAATTGCATTACATCTCGGAGTCAGACGCTGTTGCAGAGAATGACATCATTGAAATCGGATGCCTCACTCAGGCCAATTATGCCTGACCATGCTCCCCCTCTTCACATCTCCCTCTCTGGTAAAAGTGAGGCGAAGCAGGCCTGTCGGGTGCCGGCTGGTCCTGAAGCTGCAGCTTCTTGCAAGCGATTCACAACTGCCCAGTGTCAGCAGACTTCTATAAAATTGTGAATGATGCTGTATTCACTGACTGTAATATGTGGGTCATAATACTTTAACTCATTTAGTCCCACTGTCAGAATCACTACTGCCCCAGGGCAGCTGTGGCTACAGACGTAGTTTACCACCATCCAGTATGGAATAAATGAATAATGCAATGTAAAGCGTCTTTGAGTGTCTAGAAAAGCGCTATATAAAACCAATGCACTATTACATTTGAATGCTTAGAAATCATTTATTTCATTAGTAACATGGGCCTCTTTGTAATAGTCCTTTAGTGTTTTGTGGTCACTATGCAATTTTCTGTAATTCTTTCCCTGCGCTAAGAACAGAAAGTTCTGACTTTGCTGCTATTTTTTTAATCAAGACATTTTTGCTTAAACATGTTTATGCCATGTGGGTCTGAGGACATTTTTTTTTTTTTTTTTTTCATTTTTCAGCCCAGAAGAGAAAGTCAGTATATCTTCCCTGTCGAGCTTCATTGCCTCTGTGTTACTAAAGTCTAGTTTCACTGCGTGGCCTTTCCGGGAGAAGCACAGATGTAACTGATTAACTCATTATGATGCCTTCATGTCCACTTATGTGATGCAGGAACACATGTGAGCGAGTGGAGAATGCAGAGAGGCGACAACGTGAAACTCTTTAGTTACCCTTACGGACAGTTTACTGAGTGTTTACAATGTAATGAACTCTGATGCCACAGATAGGACCATGAAAAAAGAAAAACACACACAATGCAACGTCTAGTTATAATTTTACATTTTCAGTCGCTCTAAGCACCGTTGTGGTGGAAGTGGGAAAAAAGTGCAAAACAGTTTCTGTACAGGAAATAAATTGATTTAAATGACTAGAATAGCTGTTTTTTTTCTGAAAAATGCAAAAAATATTAAAGAGGATTTAAAAAAGGAATTTAAAAAAGGAATAACAGAAAAGAAAAACAAACAATGGGGAAAAAGGGTTAAAAATAGAAAAATAATGCCAGTATAGCTAAAAATGCACAGCAGTGATAAATTGCTAAAAAAAAAAAAAAAAGTTCTCTAAACTGTGGCTATGACACTTCATGAAGACAATCTAAATTGGTGCATTTAGTTTTTTGCTTATTTATATTTTCAGATATAATCATATTTCATCATTCCAGACAAATGCTATTCGACTCATGAAGGTTGCAGCTTGTAGAGCCTGTGTGTTGTTGTTCTGTTTGTTTTCGTTGTGCAGCTATGAAGCGAACTCAGCAGATAGTACGGCTTTAAACCCTCAACCCTCCTCCTCGAGGAAACCATGACATCACCGTGGCGGCTCAGCCAATCAGAGAGCAGAACGCTCCCAGGCTGTGGAGGAGGCTTCACGGTGAGAGTGCGTATATGTGTACGTGTGTATGTGTGTGTGTGTGTGTATGTGTGTGTGTGAACAAGTTGATATTAATTAGAAATTTCTTCAGCCGGACGGGGTTTTTTTTTTTTTTTTGGGGGGGTGTTTTTTTTTCTCTCTCGGTGAAAGCTCCGAGAGTCACATAGCGAAGGAGGAAGAAGAGGAGGAGGAAGAGGAGGAACAAGAAGGAGGAATAAGGAGAGGTAGCGAGAGGAAAAGAAAACAAACCGTGATGAACTCCAATGTAACAAGTTTGCTGCGCACGAGCCGCTTTTAGCTCAGTAGAACGACATCATTCACATCGCGTGGGTTTTTTTTTTTGGTGTAACCTAAATGCTCTTTAAAAAGAAAAATAATAATAATAATTAATGCATTTTTAAACAACTCCAATGTCAGTTTAAAAGATTAAAGAGTCGCTGTGTCGTCAGGGAAAAGCCATAAGATACATAAAAATGTTAAAGACGCTGACGAAGAAGCTCAGAAGACACTCACTGAATGAAATTCATCCTTTCCAGCTCAAGGTAAGCTCTTGTTTTCACAACTTCCGCTGCTTTTTTAAATTATTATATACATAGCTTATATATTTTTGAAATACTCTGTCTCGTGACTTGACCACGTAGATTAAACATTGCAAACGCACACAGCCTTGCCTGGATTACATGTGTCCAAAAGGTTTTTGTTTGTTTGTTTGTTTGTTTTTTTATTTTAACCCTGAGAAACACTGTACCTCTGCCTCTCTGGAAGCCTTCATGTCATGTTGCCTTCAAGCATCTACTTTACTCTCTGTTTCTAACCCATTCATTACCATGTTAGAAGGAATTCACTCCCCTCCTCCTGGCTGGCAGCACTCTGCCAGATGTTTGCAAGGAGAAACCAAAAGTCCACATTGCTGCATGTGGCAGGACAAAACAAGATTCTCCCACGCAAGCACTCACAAAGTGGACTTTTCCCAGGAGATGCATCCTCGCTCATCTCTGCAAATCTGCCACATCCACTCTCCTGAAACTTATCCAAGGTTGACCTTTAACAAATCCTCCATTTGTGGTGATGAGCCCACCAAAATTTGGGGGAGTAATGTGCATTTTATTGAGCTATTATTGTCCCCCACATCCGTCTTCCCGTCAGGGCTCCCTGGCTGTTTGAGCCTGCATGGCTTGCATAATGCCTCTCTTTTTGGTGATTGGAAGGGTGAATTGCATCCTGCATGGGTCACTAACTTGCTCCATCCACAACACTGCTGTGCGTCAACCCACCGTACAGTCGCATGGCAGCCATTTTGTGCCAAGCGTGCGCCCCTGTTTCAAAGGCCCCGGCACTGTATAGGGGTAGTGGGGCAAAGTGTGCCATCCCTATTGTCTACTTTTGTTTGTGTTTATTGGTGTGCTCGGAGAGTGGCTAGCGTGGCAAGGGAGGCGATTTGGGAGTGATGCCAGACCGATATCAAGACTACGAAGACTGCTGCAGGACCAGCGTCTTGTGGTAACAGTCGTAGTGTACATGGATCAAGGTGTAGGAGCTCTGGAACGTCACTCCTGAAAAGCCTGTAAATGGGACACGACAGTGAAAAGCTGTCTAATCTAATACTTGCTACCCAACGATACAGAAACCTCCAAATTGAAACAGTATTCTGAGAACAAACTGCCAAGACTGAAAATAACATTTACACTGTAGCAATGGAACGTTGCGATTTAAGTTTAGAAGTCACACTTAAAGACAAAACATTGAAGACTTTGACAAACAAAATTGACATGTTGAGAAAGAAGAAATGGCAACAATAAAGACAAAACTTCAAGAATGAGAAAAAAACAGTTGACAATTGAGACTCCTCATCAGGAACCAGGGTGCAAAACACCACTGGGATTCAAAGAATAGACTGTGAACTTTCAGCGTGAAATTTGAAGTGATTAAAAACAATTTTGACACTTTTTCCCCAACAAAAATTAAATAAAATTGTTTCATTTAAGGAGATGAATTTAGTTTTTTTTCCTCTAATTTATTTACGATAGAGTTACAAAAAAAAAAGACAATAAAAAAAAACTGCACCTCCTTGTTGAGGTTAGAACAGAAGAAACTACTGTAAAATTTGTTATCAGTATTTCTCGGGTGCATGACTAGAAGTTTGAAGAAATATTTACAGCTTGAAAAATGACATTTGTTTTAATGCAGATTTTAAAACCCAAGAGATGGCAGCTCCTAGGTTGGTATTACAGTACTGAAACGATACAATATATTTTTTTCAATACAATGTTTCACGAGTGGAATACTTTTTTTGTGTTTTGGGTGTTCGTTTACTCCACAACATTGCTCGGAGCAACTTTTTGAAAATGGCTCCAGAAGTGGAACTTTTTGAAAATGCCAAACCTAGTTTCTCCGTCTCTGAATAGAATGTCCGTGAACTCGCCATTATTAATGTTTATAGCATATTGTTCTCTGTGTGCATGTGAGTGTGCAGTCCACAAAGCTCACAAACTGGCCCGACATGGACAAATGCCTGGTGAAAAGTGAGTCTCTGTAGGGGTGTATAACAAAAAGACGAGGACGAGAGGGCTAGTCTGTTGACACTATTTGGGGCCAACTTTTCGAAGAAAGGTCCCTTCAGTGCCAGAGCCACTTGACGACTCATATGAGCTTTAGCACCGCGGTTTAGTTACAGATTGTTGACGATCAGCTCCTGTTCAACAAGCGCTCTTAAGTGTGAGCTCACTTTTCTCGAGAGGCGGCCATGTTTTGCTGCATCTGCCCTCAGTTGGCTGTGAGCACAGTTCAGCTCAAATTGTAATACTGCTTTTTAGATCAATCGGACCAGACCTTTGCTTCTGTTTCTGTTTCGGTTTCAGTATTTCTTTGGGCAGTATTTGCATTGGAGGTGTGCTGCGCCGCGCCGCCGCCAGCTCAGGTCACAGTGACTATTTCAGGTTATCCGAACGTGTACTGAAGGTACACCGAGGGCCCGGATCTCCAGGAGCTTAGACCGATCAAGACCACTTATAGCTGCACTATGGGAAGAGAAGACTGTGAGTTGATTGAAAAGCACCATCTCTGATCCTGTTTTATACGCGTGTGTGTGGTTTGCATCCAAAGCGACTGGAGTGGGACGGAGTCCATGAGAGGGTGGAAGGATGGAGAAACGCTGATATGTGTGTGTGTGTGTGTGTGTGTGTGTGAACTGGCTGTCGTGTGTGTGTGTGTATGTGAGTGTGTGTACGCTGTGACATTGCCATTGATCCAGCTTAGCAAGCTGCTCAGTGATGCAAAAGACGGACAAGGATTTCATTCAACTGTTCTTGACACACAAACACACAACTCTTTGTGCGTCTTTGCGTGCATGCACAAAAGCAGTTTTTCGTGCTTTCCCCGCGCAGCCGCGCAGCCACTTGGTTTGTTTACTCGAGTACTCGGAGTTGACTTCAAGTAGACTGTAATATCCCGTCTTCGCACGTACCGATG
The DNA here is from genome assembly GCF_963422515.1 of Blennius ocellaris. Taxonomy (NCBI): domain Eukaryota; kingdom Metazoa; phylum Chordata; class Actinopteri; order Blenniiformes; family Blenniidae; genus Blennius; species Blennius ocellaris. Next base: position 4,007,521 of record NC_137666.1, read on the forward strand.
CGAGAGTGTGACGCGAGCACGAGAAAATGTGAATCGGCGTCTCGGTGTGGCCGAGCTTCCGAGTCAGTTTGATATCTGAGATCACGTGAATGACGCAGACAGAGGAAATGTAGTGGTATGCTTGTGTGGACTCGCTATTTGACGGCCATTGATGATGCATCGATAGTGATAGTAGGAAAAATGCGTGTATCCACGTGAGAAAATATTTGTTTTACTGTTGCACTTTTAGCTATTGTAGTTAAAGTGAGAATAGCTGGAGTTTATTAGCTTTATATACAGGGTAAATTATCATTTTAATGGCTTGGATTTAACTGCTTATTGTTTTGTTTTACTCAATAATTGCATAGTATCCCCTTCTCTTGCCTTTTTTTTTGTTGTTGCATTTGTCAATACTGCTACATACAGTATTTTGTAAACACCCAAAATAGAATTAGTGTTTTCCTACCATTCTGTCAGTTTGGAAGTGCTCATAGCCCAAGGTGGATTCATATTTATAGTCACTACAAAGTGTCCCGTGAATAAAACGAGAGACAGTAAACCCACCAGGAAACCATATGTTGAGGGTTGTGAGTTTAAACTTGATTACAATAAAGTATTTCTTGGTTGTTTTTGCTTTAAAATTTGCTTTTTTTATGAGACGGGATTAAAAAATATACCTCTCTCTTCTGCTAATTTGCAATTATTTCAATTTGTTGCCAAATATCTCAACGATGTGACACAAATGGGGTTTTTTTTCCTGGTAGAAAAAATGAAAAAATAATACGAGGAGGAAGTACTATTATTTCAACTACTTCTGTAAATCCAGCTTCTACATGACTACTTCAACTTCTTCAACGACTATTAGTAGTAACGATAAAAAAAACCAAAACAATAGTTTAAGCAAATATAAAAAATACAGTCAAATGCAGAAGAGCCAAACAATTCCAAAGTATGCTATATTAGTGCAAAAGCATGGCAGCTCCCTGTGAAGAACACTTGGATTAAATCCAACCATAAACGTGTGTTGGTCACCTTGTGGTTACAATGTGCAGACCGCACATACAACATTTCAGAATTGTTGACTTTACGTCCTGCGAGAACTGGTGCTCCAGTCGAAGGTGGCAGAATAGAAAATCCTATCAGTCCTCCAAAACCAAAACTGTGCCGACCTGTCGAACCATAAACCGAACTCCAGGGAAGTGGTGTTTGTTGTGGTTCTCTGTGCCAAAGCATATCAGATGAGGTTCACTGGAAAACACAAGGTTTCCTCACACGGCACGGAGCAGAGGTGGCATCAGTAACACAGGTTGCGTATGTTCTGATATCCGCTAACTGTCAGCCAGGCTGGAAGGAGTTAACCGACCTGCTCTCTTACATGGGATTTGCATGGTTGAACTTTCTGATGGTCTGCTGATGTGAATCTTTGCATAAGCAGTAGGAGCTCATGGTCTGGAGAAGCTTGTAAAATGGTGTGTAGCTGTCCATAGGATTTTGCCCAACACATTGAATCAGAGGTAACTTTTCAAAATAAGTTGCTTGATATACACAGAGTAAAGTAAAGCTCATTGTGAATACCAGCTTTAACACAAACTGCCAGTTTATGTTGGCTTAGTGTCAAGTGAATAGGTAGGGAACTGTCTGGTCTCTTTTGACGAATCTGTCAGAATTGTGAACAAATTACTATTTTTACGAGCATCCTGGGGAAGACTGGACACGATACCCAGTTTTGTCTTTGGACTAAAAGAGATAATCCATCAGAGGTCGGAAACACCCCTGCACTAATGCTTTGTTTACATGAGAGTGTTTGCAAGTGTAACCGTTTCCATGACAACTGTACTGGGAGCCACTGAAAATTCATCTTTTTGAAAAATGGCTCCGAAGGTGGAACTTTTTGAAAACCCTCTTCCTCCGTGGAAACTGGGCCAACGCACTTTTTCTGAAACGCTGATACCCCACATGCGTGAGTGGATGGACAATCACAAGAATGGCAGCCCTCAGAGGGGCATGGCTCCCAGTCCAGATTCTCTTGGGACTTGCTCGTTTTTGCTGTTTTCGTGTAAATCGTCATTCTGATCAAAATGTTGCCATCTGAATATATATGCTACAGGCATTGCAGAAACACCTCAGCCACATTGTTTGTAACCGAATCTGGTTAGATACATTTTATTAAATAGAATAAAGAGAAAGTTGAAAGACATAAGGATTGCAATCAATAATCTAGTAAGAATAATTTTCTCTTATCGATACTAACACCAATGTTGATTATATTTTTGTTATGGTTGACATTTGTATCTCCATCAGTACCTGGTCAACATTTACAGCTGACTTTAATAATATTGTGATCATAACAATAATGTTTAATAATAAAGTTATTGCCACGTCTCCTCTGACTGAGACTGAGAGCAGCCTCAAGAAGAATGCATAATTATGCTCACATCTGTTTGTGAAGCAAAGGATCATCTATTATTTTCTCTACATCCTAAAATCAGAAACTAAATGGAAAAAAAAAATTAATAGTGCAAGATGAAACATTGCACACAAAAAGATTTATCCAAAACCATTATGTACATAGTTGAGCTACATGAGATGCTTTATAGCGGATTGACACTCTGAGAGACATGTGAAAGGCCACATTGAACTGGTATCCATTTTTTCAGAGTGATTTTTTTTTTTTTTTAAACGCAGCTGCAGAATCTCTCTGTCTTTCCGGTCAGACAAAAAAAAATCAGCGCTGTAGCTGTGCATGGTTAAGTATCATGGAAAAATGAGCAGTCATCATGCCAGATTTCTACATCTGAGACTAACCTCAGATCCCTTCTGAGTACTCTCAGGATGAGAAGTTTATTAACCACCAACGCCCCTTCGTCTTCACTGAAAGTAACTTTTAACTGGATTTCAGCTGTTTGGTGGAAGCTTTCCAACAAAAACTCCAAATAACTGCCAGAATACATTTCCTTCTCACAGTTATTCCTCGGTGAGGTTTTCCTGCAGAGTTCATGAATCGCTGCTGTTTAACTGGAGCCTTCCCTTCAGAGCCGAGGCTATCTTTTTTTTTTTTTTTTTTTCCCTTGCCTTGTATGCTGGCTCTGGGCCTGTTCATTGAGAATCCATCCCACAGCTCACGCATGTACCACTGAGGCTGGAATTGGGCCTTCTTCAAATGTCTGTCTGGAAAAGCAGCCTTTGCTGTACTGTTCGATGCGTGAGATTGTATTAGTGGGCATTTTGCATGCTCTTAGAATTTTTGGTTTATATTGGGCTTCCTGTGTTGTATTACTTTCTGCTTTTGCACTGCATGTGCAGGACTAGATGAAGTTGCAAGATGCCATTTTGGGAAAGTTCATGAATGATTTTTTTTAATGAAGTTGTCGACAACTGAAGGAGATATCTGACGCTGAACAGGCTGCTGTTCAACAGTTGACATGACAAAGAAGGACAAAACCGAGCTGCTCCCACATTAAATGATGCATTTTTCCACTTGATATCAATTGAATATTGTCTTTCTCTTATCCGACTTGGAAGCGCTGTCTCCTTTCCCCCTCCATTTCTTTTCACTCTTTTTGAAGAGAAAGAAGAGGAGGTGTGTGTGAGTGTGAGTGGAAGGGAGGACACTGGGCATGTTTGTGTGGATGTACACACACACACACACACACACACACACACGCACGCACACAAGCGCAGATGGCAGCTGCTCAGCGAAGCCTCAGAGTGGTAATTACCGAGTGTGAGGCGCATTACTTAACTCTTAGCGTTACAGTCTGCAGGGTATCTGTATTGTAACTGCTGCCGGAGACAAGGAATTGATTTTAAAGCGACAGGCTGTGGGAAAATAATTCTGTGCTCAAACACTAATGATAAACTGTGGCCTCGTGTCCTGATTGCATTGTTGATTTATTTGCTTGAGTGAATCTGTGTTGTGTTCCACACATTTCATGTGAAGATTCCATGAATCTTATCCAAAATAAAGTAAAATTGCACGTTTAAATAATGGTCACAGTGGCGGTTAAGGGGTTAATTTGCCATTGAATACTTGACCTACAATACAGACCGAATCCTTTTTCCAGATTTCCTACCATGGCAGTGCTGAGGGAGGAGAGAGCGATGACTCAGAAGGGGAGAACCAGGAGCTTGCACAGATTGACAGAGGTATGTTTCCACTGCCACCCTAATCATGTTTGTCCGAAACAGACGGCAATCAAAATCACTCATTTATTTGAAAACTTTTACCGATTGAATGAAGTCAACGATTCTGTTTAAGCACAGTTACTTTAAAGTACTTGCACGTCAATGTGATTTGCATTAAGTTGCTGTGAACCATGAAAAAAACGGGAAATAATCTAAAAATGTATCCTGGAAACAATCATTTCTTGGATTGCTGTTGTTAATGAATAGCTTACAGGACTTTTGTTGATCAGGAAACGTGGCATGAGTCTACAACTGGCTTCTCGCACTTATAACGAGAGGCATTCAAGCTGTTGAAGCTCTTTGGACTTTATTTCTGCGACTGGCAATTTTCCTGTTGGCCTGCATAATGTAGCGCATATTTATCATCATCACAATATCAACATGTGCAATAAACATGTCACTAAGCACTCAATGAATTATGCTTCCTTGGACTATGGATTCATGCTCTGCATGGAAACATATTTGGTCAGTCACCTACTACGAAGGTTGATGTGTTTGAGGTCAAAAAGTGTGTGTGTACAGAGCAAAATGAGGCAACTCTGGACAAAGAAGAACTTGTTACTCAACTTTAAAGAACCCTTTACTCAATATTTCCACCTGAAAGCAGTAAAATTTCATTGTGTTTTGGCCGTTTGTTTACACGAGAAAAGCATTTCCAGTCCCTGACAGCATTTCTTTGAAAACACTTTCCAGAGTGCAACGGTTTCGACGCACCTCCAAAAGCTTTTTGAAACACATACGACAGGAAAACCACAGTTACCTTCTATAGTTTTAACTCCACGCGCGAGTAGATCAACAACAATGAAGACGGGGGGGCTCCCAGGGTGGATAACATTTCTGAAGCGAACATTTAAAAAGGCACATGGGGCGTGGCCTTGGCGAGCCACAGGTGCACCGCAGCATGTGCAGAGAGCAGCTGTTGTTCAAGTTACGCGGAGAAGATCGAGTGGTACAGGAAGTTGACAACACACAAATCATCGTGAATGAAACGTCTTGAAAGTGGACCTTTCACAATATGTCACACGCGGTGGCCGCAGGGCAAAAACTCAGAAGCACAAACGCAAAATGCAGCCTCACGGCATGATGATGCCACCACCATGTTTTACAGTTGGACGGCTTGGACTTTTGTTTCTGGGCTTCATTTGGGCACAAATTATCAAAGTGGTTTACCTTTAGTGTCATGTGCAGTTGCAACATTCTCCGGGGAAGGACACGCTACACCTTGGACATTTGTTGTCATACTGTGACTTTCTTCAGTGCCAGCCTCATTGGTCTTGGCCTTTGTTTTGGCGTCTGGTGTTTGATACTTGTTTTTCCTCAGCTTGAAGCTTTTTCCATGTCCTACGTGCTTTTTTTAATGTTCACATGCTGTCGTCATTGCATTTCTTCTATGTCCGGGAAACAGCTTGATGACTATGAAACTTCTTGAGTAGTGTTGAAACAGGAAGTTCAGGATCTATGTGGTCATCATGTAGTCTTTGATTTGGTTGTTTTTTGTGGGGTTTTTTTTTTTTTAAATCTCAACGCTTCCCTCAAATTGCTAGTTTATTTGGATAATGTGATTAGTAATCTGACTTTATTAGCCAATTAATTTTCTCATCAAAATGTCCTGATCATTGGGTCCTGAATTATATCGGTTGTATTTAATCAACATTTTAATTACTATTTGGATTGTTTGTTTTTTTGTAGGTTACTGTACATTTCCTGTATGTCTGTTAGCAAATAAAAAAAAAAAAAAAAATTACTTATTCATCAATGTCTCCACCTTTTCATCCAGAGAGACGGCGAAATTGTGCCCTCACCCCTTTGGCCACCAGCCAGCAACACAACCAAGGTCCCCTCTCTCCTGCGCGGCTACGACGCCTCCGCCTCCTCCTTGACGCCAACCTGGACCGTCACTCGTCGGAGGAAGAACTGGAGCGGATCAGCCGCGGCGACGGCAGGAAGTGGGTATCGTCCCTGCCGCAGCGGCACGGCGACCACCACAGCAGCGCCTCCAGCGACGAGGAGGTGCGGGACCTCTGCGGCTGCCGGTCGCCGGCCGCCCCCTCGGCCAGGCCGCTGGTAGAGCCCGGCGCCTGCCTGGCTGCCTCACCGAGCCCCGTGCTATTTAGCTCCAGTCCACCGCGAAGCCTCAGGCCGCCCCCCATGCGTTTTCAGCTGCAGGTGGTGCAACCCGTGGCGCGGCCTATCATTCTGACCCACTTCGACCAATCAGCACCTTACAGGAAGTATCGGCACAGTTACAGCGGGGAGCCGGGGAGACCCAGTCTGGACTTGGAGAAAATGCAACAGGTTAGTAGTTAGAAATGAATAATGTGTGCATCGACTCTTGTGTGTTTTCTACTGTTCAAGGCTTTAGATCCAGGATGTAATAAACACTGTGGCATATATCGCCAGTGTGACAGAGCAAATTACATTTAAACATGGACGTTAAGATCACGTCTTGCAATGGTGGCAGAAACTTTTTGACTGTGTGTACAAAATTTGATAGATTAACCACAACATCCTGTCCTCTGATCAAAGTTAATAAAACCAGAGGCATTTATGGCTGAATCCTCGGTTCCTCCATCAACATTGCTCTTTGTTTGGTATGGTGGCTCCAATCATGACATGTCATTTTTAATAAGCAGAAACAATATTACAAATAAGTGAGTTTGCGTTCTTTGGTAAACATTTGGGATGCACGCGCTCACTCAACTAAACAGTTCAGTCAGCAATCTTACTATCTGGGCCTCCCAGCCTCTTCTTTAGGCTGCATTAGAAATCATTCATCACAAGGCAGTACCAAAATAAACAACATTTTTCAAATGGCGTTTATAGGAAAATAACAAGATCTCCTCTTGCTAAACCAGACCCGGTTGGCAGTATTGTAATTTCAAAAACAAAATCATGGTAACATGTCGCCATTAACAAACTTCAAAATGCATATAAGCATTCCTTTGTTGCAATGCATTATACTACGCCAACGCAATCCTTTTATATAAAACAATTGCTCAGTAGATTCCCTGGCGAGTTAGATATTGGTGAAGCTCTTATCTACCCGAAACGATAACGCCATTTATCAAGGCAATAACCTTGGAATACTCTCTTCCGCTTAACTTGTGTAAGGTAATGATCCAGTGTCCTGCACAATACAGAGTTCCTTGTACTTGAACAACAACCGTTTTCATAGACGTCTTTGTACACACATTGTATTTCAGGTTGGAGCTTTTTTGAGTTCTTTTTTTTTTTTAACAAGTGAAAGAGTCTTAATTCAAAGTTCTGTTCAGTTAACAGGAACATTCCGAGTACACAGACGTGTTAGTGTAAACTGGCTTCACAAATAAGTTCTTATTGCACTCAGGAAGTGCAAATCCAGTTTTTTTAACTACAGGCTTTTTTCCCCTCAGTATGTAGTAGTAGTAATAAAGCAACGATTGTCGCAAATTATTACACAAGTGTTGTGAGTAGGTGCAGTCTGCATAGTAACCACTTCAACTTTTACCGGTGTCACTCCACATGTCTAATTAACATCAACCAGTGCAACAAGAACACAATTTATCAACCTGCCGCTGTAGCAATTTGGACGTGCCACTCAAAAGTACCAAACTGCAGGTGGAAGCTTGAGAGAGCCATCCCAAGCTGATCAAACAGAGATCTCGGGTCGAGGACTTGGTCCAAAAAAAAAAAAAAACGCGTCGACTGCTTCAAACGCAGACACGCATATGGTCACACAAAAGTGCACGCGGCCCGCACAAGCAAACAAAGTCTTCCCTTTCCATAGCCGGACGCCCGCCACCTCGGTGGTCTGGCTGGAGAGGGATGAAGGAGAGGGAGGCACGGATGGCAGATGTCCGCCCTCGTTTCTCACAAAGGCTGATGGGGCGAGGGGAAACGATGGAGGGGTGGAGGCAGAAGGAGAGGATTAAATAAACAACAGAAAAACGACGGCCACTAATGAGTCATGGAGAAGCTGGTCCACTAATCATTAAAATCCAATCGACTTGTTGGCCTACACTATGGATGGGAAAGGGTGTGTGTGTGTGTGTGTGTGTGTGTGTGTGTGTGTGTGTGTGTGTGCGTGCGTGCGTGTGTTTCAGGGGTCCATATGTCCACAGAGTTTTTTTTAGAGGGAAAGAACAGATGATGAGAGACAGCGGGCAGCAGCAACAAGAGGGGTGAGCAGGACAAAAAAAAAAAAAAAAGGAAGAGTGTGTGTGTGTGTGTGTGTGTGTATGGGGTGGCGTCTGCATGCGTACATCCTCCCGTCTGCGAGGTTGCTGTGTGTGCGCGATTGTGTGTGCGTCTACATGTGGGAGAGTGTGTGCACACTCAGTCAAGTGGAATGGGAGGTGCTGCACTGAACACAAAAGGGGGCCTGCAGAGGTAGCCAGCAGACACAGTCAGAGAGTCTCCCATTAACCCTTTAGCTGGACACCTCCCAGCCACAAAGCCCGCCTCAGCATCATGAAGCGTCTCCCACACATGCTCTCCTGGGGTTTTTTAAACCAAAGATGGAGGGATGTGGGACTCTGATGTTGTTAAAAAAGCAATTTTAAGGTGTCGGAACCAGAGGGGATTTAGTTTTTGGAAGGAGAAGTGTAAGCAGGATGTTAAGTAGGATATGAGAGGAATACTTGACAAAAACCTGAAGGAGTTTTTGTTGCTGCTGTTGTTATTCTATATCATTGGTTACATAAATATTGTATTTGAAAACAAAATGCATGTGCAAATATTTTAACAAGACTATCCTTCGTTTCGAAACTCAGATGAGCAAAGAGTCATATTCGGTGGGATTGCTGCATAGGTTTTCCACTGTAAGGGGTTGTAGGTTGAATTCTCTATAAATGTACAACAGATGTTCAAGCTCAGATCATTCCTCTCTATATTTGTTGAATCGTTTCTGACGTACAGCTAAAGTGTGGCCAATCTGCATGAGAGTTGGGCGAAAAACTGGGCAACCTTTTTAAGCCTGTTGTCACACCCATAATCATCGCTCAACATGCATCATGTTTTCAACAAAACACCAGAAAAATTTATCCACTTTCACATAGACAACACTTTTTTTTGTGTTTTGAAGTTTCATATTACTCAAGTGTGAAGGACGAAGTGGGGTAACTAGCAATAGCAGAGTTTTGGCCCTCAAAAAACCTAAATACTTCTGAAAGTGTCAATGGGATGAACCAGGAAAGCTCGAATGTTTTGCTCAGCCTCTCTACCACTTTTAAGGCACTTTTAGAAGTGTACCAAGAAGGCTGCAGTGTGTTGGCTGCGTCAGGCTGCTCCAAATCTAATGATTTCAGGAATGCTGCGAGATTTTGTAGATCATCTCTTGAAAGTAGCGTCACTGCTGTGATCGTAGAAGCCACTGTCACTTCAACCAGTTGCACGCAGGTGACTGAACCAATTCACTGCAAAAGCTGCAAATCTCTGCATCTGCATAGTCTAATCACTTCCAACACTGCAGTCTTCGAGAGAGGAGGGTTGATAATTGGGTCTCTTTTAGTCTGAGCTAATCCCTCTCACTTGCTAATCCCCGTCCAGTTGCTGATATGAGGCTGTGCCATTGTTGTGCTCATATTATTACAGGAGGAACAACGGTCTGTGTGGCAGGTGCTGCATTAAATATAAGCTTAACATTTTTGGGGGGTAATTTCTATTCAGTGTGTTTTATATCGATACTTTCTCATGAAGGTTGGTGTTTGTAATGTTCATTTCACATTTTGTACACAGGCACTAGTTACTGATCACTTTAACACAGTTTCTTCGAGATTATCATCACATTGCTTTTTGTCGAATTAACTTTTGGAGAGCTCCTGTCTCTTTCCTGCTCCCTGAGCTGGCCGTCTGTTGCTTTCACACTAAACTCCTGTTTACTGGAAGTGGAACATTAACGTTCGTCTGTATTACTAACACCGGTAATGTGTGAGGCTGTCATGAGCTTCCCTTTATGAGTCCCCTGCTGTTGTTTATATGGCAGTGGTCTATTTCAGTCATTAGTTTATTAGTCTTTTATTTAACAAAATGCTAACATCCAGGTGTTAGAGCATCTTCCCCAATTAACTGATGAAACTTCGTGAGTGAATTAGTCATTGGACTGATGCATAGTAGAGTACCGGCAGCTCAGCACAACACCACATCAATGCAACTCTTTGTAAATCAATTAAACAAGTCCAACCAAAAAGTTACTAAAAGTTGCAGGATAAAGGGTCAATGTCCAGCGGATACATGTTGCACGACAAGAAGAACCACATCCCAGCCAAAACTCTTTATTAGCTGGTGAATCATGACCTGTTGGACGTGAACGCTTGTGGTTTATGTAAGAACAGGCCGGTGTGGAGTGTTGGTGGACCTGATGCAGTCTGATTGGGATCTTGCTATGGAACAATAGCAGTGACGAGCACATGTCATGAACAGAAGCTGAAAGGATGCATTTCCCCTAAAGTGGCTCAAAACATGCTGTTACTCATAATCAGTGCATGTCTGTTGGCTTTGTCCAGCAGACGAATTTTATATGTTTTCGTTCTCACTCAAGCCGCCTGCTTCCAAAAGGACAGTAGAGCTATTGAAAGAAGACAAAAAAAACCCCCAAAACAAAACGATAAGAGCCAGCAGGAGGTGAGCAGGAGGGCAAGTGCGCACCAGCTCTCTCCCACATCACAACAGCAGGAGTCTTGTGTTTCCATTCTTTCCTGTGCTCCCTTCCCCCTTAGAAGCTACCTCCCCAGCTCCAGACAATTCCATGATTGTGTGGTCCCTCCACCCCCACAGATTTTTTTTTTTTTTGAGAACAGTGCTGGAGCTGCTTGGACATGGGGGGGGGGCAGGATATTGCATAAGCTTCATTGAACAACTGTTTAGCTTAGTGAGACAGCTGGATTTGCTTCAGTTCCTTCATCGTCCTCAGTTAATTGACTGTCAGTGTTGTGTCGCTCCTTGTCACGATATACTGTATGTCGCTGACCTCACATGAAGATCGACGTGAGACTAAAGGTTGTGAAATGGTTCGGCGCTCCGAGACAAACAAATGAACTCACTTAAAATGTTTGTTATGCAACATGTACAACTTTCTTGAAGGTTTCCGTGTTTAGCCGGGTACCGCTCTCATCGTGCTTTCCTGTTCTTCACAGAAAATGCTGCTTAAAAAGAACTGCGGAGGGAAAACACGGATTATAAAGATTCGGGTAAGTTTACTTTCAGTGCTACTTATTTATACTTTTAATAGGCTGCAGTGCTCAATATATAAGGGTTTCCATTTAAACCATATTCTCACCCACTGATGTTAAAGTATCCACAAGTTTGTAATTCATGTAATCACATCTAAAGTTAAAACAAATATTGACCCCATCCAGCTTTTGTTTTCCAATTAAGCAAATCATTTTTTGTGACTCAAGGAGCCAAAAACGGCTTCAACTGAATTTTCAAATTCACTACAGGAGTACCACACTCTTAGCTTTAACTTTGTAAACAGTTTGTGTAAATAGTTTTTTTCAGTTGTCGACTCTGATATTTATTTGTGCTCTGCCACGTCTTGCAAACGTTTGGTCTATTTCTGCCGGAGTACAATATCGGACCAGGCAGATCGGTTGGTCACAGGTTCAAGTCCTGCTGTGCTCGCTGGTTTCGTCTTTCACGCGTCGTGCTTCTCAAAGAAGCAAGTCATGTCATTCCTCTGAGTTTCTGGGATACATAATGATATGTTGAATGCCTTCTGCCATAATTAACTTGACCCATCTTTGAGTGTCTGGTCTGCAGGCTGCAGAGATAAACAGCAGTCCAAAAGCAGCAATGGACGCTTCTGTTTCTCTATAAAAGACACCACGTTACCACAATGTTTAACCTGCTTCCACATGAAGACTCTGCAACCCAGGAAAGGTGGCTTGATGCTGCTCTGGCAAGAAGGTCTTCTGTTTTACAGGAATGATTGTAAGCACACTATTACTGATGTATTATTGAAGACTCCACTTTGCGAGACTCAGACAGCAGTTTATCACTGATACTATTTGTTCCTCAGACTCTGAGGCAGTAACGGCAACAACCATTTATGACCATTTAAATCATCAAGTTCAGCTCATTTTGAGAAAGTGAAGCCTATCAAACACTCTTTGACCACCATTCTTTCTGACAGTTCGGAAGTCAATCGCCCGCTTAGAAAAATCCTCCGTCCAAGTTGGACGAAGGCCCATTTAAACCCACACAGTAATGAAATGAGTCTGACGAGATGAAAGATGTGTTCGCCTCAGATTTCTCGATTTGTCGTTGTACAGATTTGGTCCGAGGAAGCACTTAACACAGCTGGCGAACTCGGTAGGCACAGAGTGCTGTTCCCACTCACTGCATATTGTCTGTCATTGTTGTACTTTGTGACGCTCAAAAAACATGAATGTGACTACAGAGTGAATCATCCAGAACAATTAAATGCAGCCGCTGCAGTGCTGTACAACGTCAGACATGCTTCTCGGAGCTCTCAAAAACCTCCCACTTCCCAGGTGGGATGCGTTGAGCTGTATTCTCCCACTCCAGCGTTGGAACTTTCCCACTTTCCAGTCTGGTCGACGCTCTTGCTCGTACAGATGGAACAAATTCATAAAGCTACATAATTCAGGCCAATATTTTGGCCTCTTGGTTCCAGTTTTTAGTTGTAGTTTTCCTGCTGCTCTGTTCAGATTTTGCCTTCTTGTCGCTTGCTTGTCTTTTAGTTTCAACCAGCAAATGATTGAAATCAAAACGGCCAGAAGATTCCTATTGTACACATGGACCTTACAGACTGCGAACCTAATCGACCCCCGTGAACAGCCCGGCCTGTCGTTTTCACCGGCACCTTGATCTCCATCCAATTGCATACTGGGGCAGCATCTGGCTGCAGCATTTGTTCCCATGCCCTGCTAGCTGCAGAGCCATACCCGAGGCACCTGAAAACCTGATAGCACCTATTTGCAGGCAGAACCCAGTCAAACCTCTGTTTACCAGTAATGCGTAAGACTAAAGAGGAAGAGGAATAATCTTTGCTTTTATCCCCCCCCCCCCCTCCCAGTTTGTTTGATCTCACTCAAGAGCCTTTAATAGCCCATTTTTGTTGTTGTTTTTTTACTTAGTGGTCTCAGAATTGCACGTAATAGCTTCTTAAACACAAAGGTACTTTCCCCAAGATTGCTCGTCCCGACTAATCTTGCTAACCCCCCAAACACAACTTCCAGTAATCATATCCTGACTTAGCGCCACCAGCGTGCAGAGAGATGGTTTTTGTTTGTAGTCGTCAAGCGGACTGGAACCATCCTCAGCATCTTGGCACGGAGTAGGACACTCCAGACGGACGCACAGTGTGGCGACAAGAGTGACGTTATTATCAGGTTGTGTGGGATAGTGTCAGTGGAACCTGATCAAACTCTTGTTTATGTATACACTCACCAACTGTACAGTGGAATCCTCCATATATGCACTCAGGTGCAAATGTGTGTACAAAAAGGGAAAAAAAGAGAAAAAGGGATGGTGTTTGTCGGAAGAAGAAGAGAGCGGTGATGAGCGATCGAGCTGAAGAGGAGGAGGAGGAGGAGGAAGAGGAGGTGGAGTGTTCACGGCTCCCTCGTGGTGTATTTCCAGGGATGGAGTCATCTTCCATTTATAGCCTGGCCGGCTGCTATCTGTTTAGCTGCGCCGATACACACAGATATTGCTCATTATCCTGTGTTCTCGCTGGTGTAGCTCCGAGTGTTGTTGTCTCCGTCAGTGACGTCTGTGGGCAACTGGGCTTGCTCCAGTTCCGAGCTTTTCTGTCTTTCTCTCTTTTATTTTTATTATCATTTGAAGTGAGCACACAACAAGTCTTTGGATTGATGAGCCATTTGGAAGCTCATGTAGACTCTTTCTACCTTTTGTGTCACTCCCGTACTGGGCCTACCTCCCTGTCGTTCTCTTTTATCCGTCGACCCTCGGATTCCTGGCCAGGATCCAGGACAGACACTGGATCTGGACGGGGGCCCCGGCTTTGAGGCTGTATTCAAGCATTCAAGCATGGGAATTTATACAGGAGGTTGAAGAGGTCGATGGTGTTGATGGTGTGTATGTGTGTGTGTTTTAAAGGGGGGGGGGGGGGGGGGCTGAGGAAGCAGAAGTAAAACACACTGTTTTGGCCACTGTAGCTGCTGCTGAGGCCTTTTCCCCTCCAGGGGTTGGAGGTGAATAGAAGAGTGTATTGATGGGAGCTTCCCAGGCTGGAGAGGCCGAGAGTGACGGCGTCTGGTTTCAGCTGCCAGAAAGAATGGGCGGAGAGGAAGGTGAGGATTGATTGAGGTGAGAGAAACGTTGTGGGGGAAGGAAAGTAACCTGAAGAAAGATGTGCTACAAGGGGTTTGATTGAGGCCATTTTAGACACTTATATAAAATAGGAACGGAATTTGTCGGAAACAAATCAGTCAAGAACTGACATGTTCGGCTATTTTCTCATCTATCTAAAGAGTTTCCACATCCATCCTGTTTGTGGGTGAAGTTTTAAAGCACTGACCTCCTTCAAGAACAGAGTTCTATGACAGAAGAATATTTTTAATTAAACTTGTTTGTCTCAGAGCAAGCAAACGGAATAGAAAACAAAAGCATAGTAGTTGATGCTTTTGACTTTACAAGAACACTGTGGGCCTGTATTGAGTTTGCATGTTCTCCCTCCTCCTGCTTGGGTTTGACAACAAGGAATTGTTCCTTTGAAATAACTTTAGGTATGCATATTGTGGCTGGTGTTTAAAATACAGCATGCACTGATTGCCTCCAATATGAGATACTCTGATCTTTAGCATTTATTGAGTGCATGGCTCCTACAGTTTAGCGTCTGGGTCAAACATGTAGGACTGCACCTTTGTTTGTATTCCAGCTACCATGTTTATTCATGTAAACATGCTGGTTGCCATGAGATGGCCACACTTTCCTTGCATCTGTGTAGCCACCAGAGGAGGCGGGTGTGTCGAGCAGTTGATAATTTCCATTCAGGGACATATGCACTCATACACGTCAACCTAAAGAGGGCTTGTTATGTCTGTGAGAACAAAAATATCCTTTGCTGCTTTGCCCCAAAGTATGTAACATTTCATGAGAACTGTAACTCCTTAAAAAAGACGCATGAAACGAGAACAAATCTCGTAATCTAATAAATCCAGTATGTTTAAATGCTTACATACATCTCTTAATAAAAATTTATTTTTAAAAATGTGACTTCACGGTTTTCCTGACTTCTCCGATCTTTCTTTTACATTTTACAAACTCAATGGATGAGAAGACATAGGGCAAAACAACAGTAATTAATCTTTCCAACAATTTATTTTTATTGTTATCTTTTATTAAACCCAGCTTTTCCAGTACAGACATTGAGATTTGCACTGAGTTTGAACCCTCAGAAGCCTGAGCGTCTATCTCACTGCAGATGTGAGCGCATGGATATGAAGGCGTCCTGATGGATGACTCTCCCTCTGCACTGCTGGATCGACCTGCAGCTACCATATGGAGAACATCTTAGCAAACAGCTCTCATCCATCAAGTGTGCTGTTACTTTTTCTGGGGCTGTAATTTGTTTTTTTTTACATCTCTTCCCTCTTTTTTTTTTCTTTTTGGGAGGGGGTAATGTAAGACAGCTTTAAGTGGAGTTGGGAATTGTCACCGAGTTACTGCTCCTCAGTTATTAGCACTAGATCCCTGTAGATGTCGGCTGAAGTCATAGCAACACCTGTAGCCTCAAATGTGCTGATCTCAGTCGGTAGTTTTCCATCAACACTTGGCACCTTCTGCATTTTTCAGTCAGTCCTCAAGCATGCACATCCTGATTTATCAATCATTCATTCAGTCCAGTTTACCTAATGTGGAGCAACTACTGCTCTGTGACTCTACTACTCCATCCACCTGATGACTTTATTCACTTTGTTTTATATGGTTGGACGAATCATACAAATAGAATCGTACTGGATATGGTTGGTGTGATTTTAAATATAAATGCAATTTCTTGATTGATTTAAAAAGGTTCAAAATTTCAAAGCTTCAGATATGTAGCATGAACTACTGAGTTTTTATTGGAGCTTTCAGGCCACATTTACACGTACCCAGTTTAAAAAAAAAAAAAAAAAAAACCCTGATATTTCCCCCTTTGAATGCGAACAGAGACAGATTCTATCCAGATCTCCACTGTGGCTGGAGTTTTCAGGAATCTTTGTTTGTGGTGAGTCATAGCTGTGTTTATGTGTGTGTTAATGCGTGGCCCAAACGCAGAGAAATATCACAGTTTTTTTTTCTTCAAATACCTAGGTACGTGTAAACCTGGCCTTAAACTACACCAAGTGACAGCGAAACAACATGTGAACTCCATCACGTGGACACAACACGTGGCACAAACTCGGTCCTGGAGGGCCGGTGTCCAGCATGTTTTAGTTCTCTCCCTGCTTCTGCACACCTGTACCTAATGAAAAGCCCAATAACGAGCCCTTCATTGAAATCAGGTGTGCTGATCAATTTATTCAGGCCAGATTGGGACTTCAATGATCGTCCACAATGAGGTGTGAGGAGCAAAGATATCCTCTTGCAGGTTTTTATTTGTAGTCAAAGGGCCACACCAAAGCCCATTATCATGCCAAGTCAATTTTAGGTAGTTTGTTGTTGGATGCTGCAGATTTAAAATGATATAATCGTGTCTGTTATACCCGAGATAATATAAACATTTCAATAAGAATCAACTTTGAACAGCTGGTGACCCCAGAATCTTTTCTGCATTCACCTGTCAATATGATTGTAAAAGTCAAAGAAAGGCATTAAAATAGGTTCAATGTATTCAGTCTTTAAATATCAGGGCACTGAAGTATAAGTTTGTTGTATTGTATCGGCCCTACAAGACCATATGTTGAATGAGAAGTAATTCAATTTATTGTGTCACATGGTGAAGCGCTTTCATTTTCTGTGGAAAAAAAAAGAAGAACTTATCAATTTACAAAAAAACAACTTGCTTGGAGAGACATTTTAATGGCTTGGTTAAGTTGATCGCCTCCTCGCAGCTCCTGTGTCTCGGTGTACTTTCTCCCAAACTCGCCAACAGCAGCAGCTCTGGAGAAAGTGCTGCCTCACTGCCAAATTCAACAAAGTCATTTCCTGTCGTTTCCTGCGGGGAAGAAAATGACCAGGGCTAATTTTAGATGGAGGGTACGTCGAGCCAGGAAGATTGTGGAGTGAGGAGGGGGTTCTCTGAAAGTGTGTGTGTGTGTGTGTGTGTGGGGGGGGGGGGGGGGGGGGGTTTCCAAACCTGCTGTAGAAAATGAAAAGTGTGTGAAATTGATCCAACAAGCTCTCACGCTGGTGTTCGCTCACAGAGAGACAGAAAAAGCTCAAGTTAGTCTCTTCGCTTAAAGAGCAGTACCACTATGAGTCGAGGACAGCAGCAGGTAATCCTTGCTATTTCTTGGAGGCCGGATTAACACAGACGCCTATTTCTGACAGCTCCATAAACAATCCTCTCTCTTCTCTCGCTGTCTCCTCAGAATCTGAATGGAAGCCGCCCTGCGCCAAGATACACCTACGACCCCTCCATCTTCGCCTTCCGCTCGCTGAGCACGGTGCCCCCCTGCAGCCCCATGACCCCGTCCGAGGATCCCCCCGGCTCATAAGGAAACCCAGCCCACCAGAGCCCACCTGATGATTACCCCTATCTCCCCTTCCTTCGCTCTTTCTTCATTCCCAGACGGCTGCTTTCTGTGGCTTCTGCAGTGAGACCAAGCTGAAAGACTTTGGTTGGTGGACTGTCGCACACTCAGGAATAACCCCTCCTCCGCCCGCCCGCCCATCACTCTCCACGCTGTAGTGTCTGGAGGGTGAAACCGGCCGAACCCAACATTTCTAAGGACGCTTGGAGTCTGTGAAAGGATTGTGTGGTTGGGTAAAAACACAAGCATGGACTGCAAGAGCAGGAGGCGGCACGTGAGCAAGACCAAGCTTTTTTCGAGAGCTGAGTTAAATTCTAGCTTCAGATGAATGAATAAATAAGTAAATAAATAAATGCACGTAAGACAATCAAATGGTTCCAGGGTTTCTTCCTTCAGTGGGATCAGCAGACATCTCTTCATGTTCTTGGTCAATGTCTTATGCTAAAACACGGCACACTGAGTCAGTCACTCGATATCTCGGTAAATCGTTGTCAGGAGAGCCGCTCTGCGTGTTCCTACATGTATCACACTACACATAAGTTTGGGGCGAAAACAAACGACTGAGCGCAGGCGAATCCTTGACATTTTGACGCTGTGCGTTTCCTAGTGGCCGTGTCACGTTGTAGTCCAGGTCAGAGTGAAAGGGGACCTATTGTTGCTTAATCACAGGATTCACAGTTTCCACACATGAATTTTGGATCTTCGCTCTCGATCTGGAACAAGTTGATTCCGGCAGCCTCGCTATTAAAACCTGCTTCCTCAGAAGTTTGATCAAGTGACATGCAACATCTGATGCTTTGAGTGTAATTTGACACCCGAGTCATTGCCTGCTCGGCTGTGGCAGAGTTGGGAATACACCGTGTCTCGAGAAGATTTCAGTGTTTTGCCACAAGGCTCATTGTAATTTCAGCACTTGCTATGCTTGGAATGTCTGTCTGCGGCAGGTGATTGTATAAACAAGCAACGGGTGCTTGTAGTTTGACGCCAGCTTCATTGTCTTTTCAGCTGCTGCCATGCTTTGGCTGTACTGGAAGCCGGTGATCATGCGCAGTCATCTTATCGGTGATCTGGGCTCACAGCGTTGGGTGTCTTAGAGTCGGAGAACGAACCAAGAAACGAGTCTGTCTGAAGCCTAATCTTTCTCCCCAAAGGTGATAGTAAGCTAATTGTTTTATGTTTAAACTGCATGAACACGGCAGAAAACACAGGACACAGTAGGCCCCCTTTAAGAAGCCCCCCATCCTCTTTTCTCGCATGAATCCCACACTGTTGGTTTGCAGAATGAGAGATCGTATGCGCAAATGAGGAAGTGCAACAATAGTTTGCTACACCTTCAGCAAGCATAACCTGTGCTGTGTTCTGCATAGCCTACTTGTAGTGTGCCATCATTATTATTATGTTGTTTTGTTTTCCAATATCGTACCTCAATATTTTCTCGATAGAAGAGGGCCGCTGATGTAACTTGAGTCGTCCCAGTATTTCTTAAAAAAAATCTCTTAATGCCTTGAAATGACATTCCTGTTGTGTTTAAATGAAACTTGAGCTAGTTTGAAAAGAGCAGTTTGAACACAATGTCACCACTGTAACTAAGGAGAAACCGTAGTGAATGCATTGTGACATGTTTTTGTCCGTTGTTGCACATGGATGAATCAATAAATGCCCTGTGGCCTCTTGTTTAGGATGTGATTGTTGTATTTTTTTATAAAAAAATTTTTTTATGTATAATGAACAGCTTCAGCGTTGTCAGTAGGAGATATGCAATTTCTAATGGATTTTTTTTTAAAAACTTTTAACGTAATTTCTAACTCAGAAATATACGACACTGAAAGCCTGCTGCAAAATGACACGAGTATCAAATTCACACTGAGGGTGAAGTCATTGAAAGCCTGCATGCTAAAAGATGAAGAAATCCTGTGTTCTGAGAAACAACAGGCTTTTACAGTATAAAGAGAAATGCCAAAGCAGGTTAAGAATGGATTTTGTAAAAGGTGCATTATGTATGAAGATTTTCAGCACTACGACAAAGTGAGAATTTGGATTTTGTAACTTTTACTGCATGTTACGGCTATGATTCTACCATTTCACTGGTCTGGCCCACATGAGATGAAACAAGCTGGACCCCCCCCTTCCTCACTTGGCCAAGATGTCCCACTTTAAGTGGGTCACATAACTTCACTCCGTACCCACAGAACTTGTGGAGCATTGGTAACCTTAAACAAACGTACCTTCACAAACTCTTAACATGTTTTGACGCTTCTTACAAATGAGTAGCTTCACCACTTCCACTGGTCGGTTTATGACGGTGTGAAGCGAAGGTCAACATGTTTTGCTCTCCTGCTGCGTCTCGTGTCCATCTGCGTTCTGTCACTAGTTAGTAGGTCAGGGAAGGATCCTGCAGTCCAGACCACGAGCTCCTTTGTGACGGTGTCAGAGAAAGCTCTCTTTGTGGGACACAGGAGGAGAGAGAAAAGTGTAACAACGTCAAGAAACCTCAGCGCAGACGGAAACACTTTTTCTTGCTTCCACCCCCCCCCCCCCCCCCCCAGGGGAGTGAAACTTGGATCGAAGAGCAAATGGTTACAATTTGTTTTTATTCGACATTTATATAACAAAATACAGTTTACATTTCTTGACGGGCGTTGCTTGAAAAGGCAAGTAGGAAAACGAAGGTGGGAAGCATGGCAGCAAACCAAGAGAACAGCTCCGAGTGGGACTTCACAGGGTGAGGAATCCTGCTCCGGGCAAACACACACCGACAATCTTGTTAAAAAGAGAAGTTTGAGAAGGCTGGAGCTTTGTGTGTGTGTGTGTGTGTGCACGTGCGTGCACTCACTCACACACACACACACTCCACTTAGCTTGAGTCATTATCAGCTTGCGTTTCATCCAGTAAGCCATCCAAGTGTCCAGATGGTCAGAAAAGCTGCTTCAATGCTCACCCTCTCTCTCTCTCTCTGCTTCTTACTCTCATTTTAGGAGAAAAAAAAAAAAGAAGAAAAGGTTACGGCTGCTATCGACTGAAGCAAAACACACGAAGGCAACAGATCGGACGTCAACTACATTTTAACTACAATTCGCTCAAAAGTCACTCCTGCACTGCCTCTGCAGATTTCTTTGCTCGGATGAAAACCAGTTGGGTTTATTTTTTTCCGATTAAAAATAAAAAAGGCGGAATCTAAGTGCGGCCATTTTCTCTGGTACAGAGAGGGGAGGAGGGGAGGGGAGGAGGGGAGTGCTTGCAGGTCGACTGGCCGCCCGGTGTCCGCTCCCAGCTCAAACTCTACACTTTCAGTTCATCACAGCCCGACTTTCCTCCCGACACGGAGAAAGAGGCGTGGGAAGAAAGGTGATGTTGTGCACAATTCTTCGAAGATGAATCCCACCACATACACACACAGAATGAGTGGGTTGGTGATGGTGGATGAGGTCTGATCCTTGTCCTCCAGGTCGTTTCTATGCGTCTTTGCCCTCAGTAACCGTATTTGTCGTTGAGGTGCGTGCGTCCGTCTCCACTCTGACCTGCCAGAGGGAACAAGAGTTTCAGTCCACAGAAAGATATGAAGGAAAACATTAACAAGACGTTCTAATTCGAGGAAATGAGAACAAATATTTCTTGTCAGAAAAAAGTTATTTTTGTGGATAAGAATAAAGACAGTTGTTCCAAAGAAAACAATGTTTAAAAAAAAAGAAAAAAGTATGAAATTATTTGGTTAGATTAAGCTCTGCCTCCTCACGGTGGGTGTCAACGAAAGGTCAATCAAATCGAGATACCTGCCCTTCACTTTGGAGTGTATTTACCTGAAATACGTGAACTAATTAAACCAATATCCCTCTGACACTGTTTTAAGAAGCGTTTAAGAATAAAAAGAGAATGAATGCTTCAAGATGAAGTTCAAATCTTCAGAGAATGTGGAAAGTAACGAGAAACTGAACTGCTCAGTACTGGATCAGTGGCGGTCCTCTCAGACTGATGCATGATGGGAAACCAAACAAGGCTCTCTGCTTTAGCAGCAGAGTTCAGACACTGTGCTTGCATACCACAGCGAGGACCTGATCACAGGCCGGTGCAGCTGCGTGGCAGCCTGAATACAAGCTGCTTTTTTCCCCCCCTCCTTCTTCTTCCGGTCTTATCTTATCACTTTGCGTCAGATCTGCATTCCTCGGTGAGCGTTGACGGTTTCGTCCTGACGTTAAGATGCCTGCTTGCATGTGCTCTTCCTGGCATGCACCACTGGTGTCAACAATTCAGAAATGAGTGCATTTGAAGGAAAGAAAAATATCAAAATGTGCGAAAACCCTTGATTTCCTGCTGCCTGTGTGTTGGTCTGCTCACCTGCAGGGGGCATCCACACAGAATAATCGGGGTCGTCGTCTGGATACTGTGCCGACAGCTGCACCGGCGGCTGTGGAGACAACATGTTGGAGGACGATCACTTTCACAGTCGTCTGTCCCACCCTGGCTTTCTCCTGGGTGTCAGTCCTTACCCTGCTGGGACCCGTCACCCTTTTCTTCTGCTTCTTTTTGGGGTCGTGATCCACTGCTTGCTCCTCTCCGCCTTCTGCTTTGGACTCTGTGGATGGACAGTGCAGTTGAGCAGACGGCCGTTTATACCTGAGCTGCAGTTTGTGCTCACAATCCTCCACCTCCGCACAAACAACACTCTCGTCTCTTTGATTTTCTTGTTAGATTCACATACACATCAGCACCCAGCGTCTTGGTGACATAACAAACCTTGCTGTGAACTAAGCATCAACCAATCTCCTTGCCATTAGATTCTGGATTATCTATGTTATTAACAGTACTTGAAAGTACCTCAAACAGCACCACAGATGTCAGAAACATGTGCATATCGAGTCATGGCAAAACTCCCTTTGTCTTTAATGACCATCTAAAACTGGAAATAGCTTAAAACTACTTTTTTTTTTAAGTAATAAAGAGGAGGAGGTGGACATGAATCATCATTAGATGTTGTTTTTCTACAGAATGAGCCAACACAAATCAATTCAAACCTTTTGCTGACCTTGTGCTGCACATTTAAATCACTCTTATTACCATAAAGAGAACTTCACAAGTAAGTTCACAGTTTCAGTCACCACAATTTTACCCACGAACAGATCACAGCAAAACTCAGAGCTCAAAGCCTGAAGTGCAAAAATTCTACTTTCTTTTCAATCTTTGATCTGCTCCTTTCAGGGGTCATCACAGTGGATCTTCTGCCTCCTCCACAAATGTTCTCTGAGCTCTTCCTCTGTAGTTTTTTTTTTTACACACACACATGCTTGGCCTCTATAAGTTTACTTCAGTTTACTGAATCGGGATTTTCACTCATACGGGGGCCGTTTAGGTAAGCACCATCAAGTGTTAAAGTTGTGATCCACACCTGAGTTGATGGGAGCTGGCACCTTGTTGCTGCTGGGCTTTCGAGGAACCTCCTTTGTCTCTGCCCCCACTGACTCCTCGCTCTTCCTCTTCCTCTGTCTGCGATCTGACGTGCAAACAAAGTCCAAGTTAAAGTCATGCTGTCGAGGCCTGAGAGTGGATCACGCTAACCCACTCTGGAGCCAAGGTGCGAAAAAAAGAGACACAAGAGTCAATTCCACACATACTTTTAAAGTCCAACATCTCACGTAGCAAAAATCCATTTGGATGTATTAAATATCTACTGCCGCCAAGTGGCGGTAGGCCAAACTGCACCTTTACCTTTAGGTTTAGCATAATGCGCTGGTTGATCTTGATCGTTCTCGTCTGACAGCGATTCATCTGCATTCTGTTGCTCAATAGTGTCCTTGTGTTCCTCCTCCTCAGCCTGGTTCTTGTCCTCTTCCTCCTCTTCCTCTTCTTCCACACCAGATGGAAGGTCTTTCATGTTGAAGAGCTCTTCCGGCAGATTTGATCGCTTTGGAGGCAACTTCTGCAAGAACAAGAACAGGTGAATCACAGAAGAAAGAAAGAAGACTTAAAGAAAAGATGATGACGAGAGTGCTCACCCCGATGGTACCCGTCTTCAGCTTGAACTTGCTTCCCCCCTTCATTGCTCCAAACAGCGGCAGGGTCTTTTTCGTCTTCTCTGTCTCCGAGCTGGAACGAGGATACCACCAGAGACACAGTTGGCCCTCATTTAAAACTTTATCCACTGCAGGTAAATTCTATTTATATGTAAGGGAACACTTTCAATCAAGAGAACTTTCAAAATTGATACAGGACTATCAAAAAATCTATTGAAATCCACAAATCTGGTCTTCAGTAGGCACAGTGGCATGCTGCAATAAATGAATGGATGAACACATTGATCACGCCAACCACTTCACCTGGGCTGCAGAGAAGGCATCTGCGCCGGCCGTGTGAGCTCCACAAGCCTGCGGAGCCTCTGAGCTTCTTTGCGCAAGTCCGCCATGTGCACATGAAGCTTCCTGCGATCCACGGCGTCCATCGCTGCCTCGCTCCTCACGGCAGTCATGAAGGCGTCCAGCGAGTCTTCGGCGGAAGAGGTCGAGGAGCCTGAAGGGAGGATGAGAAATGGGTGAGGGGTAACATCAACTGTTTAGAGTGTGCCGCCATTAAAAGTCATCGTGCTTCACCTTCTCTGCCAGTATTGAGCTTTTTCTGAGTGTCTGCCAGCTCCTTCTCCACCGCTGATAGTTTGGCCACCTGAAGACATGAAAAGAGCGTCACGTCTAACATCAGACTCCTACTCGGATGAACTCAATTGTATCTTTTATTTCCTAATACTTAATATTAAACCCAAGTTGTTTGTAACCTTTCAGTGTTTTCTTACCAGAGAGTCATAGGTCTCTACCCTCTCCTGAACCTTTCCGGCCTTTTTCATCCTCTCCTTCCTCTTCCTCTCCACGGTTCCCGTCCTATCCAGAAAGGTGTCGTCGTCGCTGTCGTAATAGTCCTCGTCCTCCCAGTTCTTCTTTTTGCGCTTCCGGGACACTGCAAAAGGAAATGCACAGCTCTCGTTTTCTTTTCCCCTCCAGTTTACCCACTTCCCGCAAACCACATTTCAGTCTTTTTGTCATGTGCCCACCTGCCTCCTGGCGCAGAAGCCCCCTGGCCTCCAGCATTCGGCAGGCCTCCAGGCAGCACTGTATGGCAGCTTCTTTCTTCTTGCCTGTGACCGTCACTTCAGCCACCAGCTGACGGCCCAGGGCATCATCCACTGGCAGCCTGTCGGGTTAAAGACAGCACGGACTTTACAACTTTAACAAGCACTTCACGATGTCACACTCGGCAAGGATCGTATGGTGCTTACTTTATTCTGCAGAGCCAAGAACCGTGGCTTTGGTCTTCATACTCAAACTCCAGCTCTTCCCCTGGAAAGAAGGAGGTGGACATCATTACACAATCCAAAGAAATAAGCATGACAAGTGAATTAATTACTCTTCCTCTCACCTTCTCTGTCGTAGAAACCCTGCAAAGCCTTCTTGGGGTCTTTCAGGTAGGCTGCCTCCTGGTCTTCGTGGAACTCTGTCGAGAAGGGGTTTTCCTCGTTCTCGTCCTCCTCTGGAGCCGCCTCGTCGGCTGCATATGGAGCAAAAATAAACAAAAGAAGCATTTAGTTTACTTATCAAGCAAAGACAACATGAAAAACTATTTCACATCTGTCCTACAGACAAGGAGCTCACCCATTCCCCATGAGCAGCCCGAGTCCTCCTGTGAGCCTTTGCTTCTGCCCTTGTTACTCTCCCCTTCTTCCTCTTGCTTATCGTCGTCTTCCTTGTCACCGCTGTCATCATCATCATCCGAGCCATCTCCCATCATCCTTTTCTCCAGCTCTGCCTTTTGTTTGCGGGCTCGCTCCCGCAGCTCCGTCACCGTCAGCTCTGACTCCTCTTCCTCATCAAACTCTGGTCCCTGTGGAAGTTGAGGAAGGCCCATGTCTTATTTCCTAGACGGTGAATATTTTAGAAGCCTCTGCAATCCAGGTTGTAGCTATAATGCTCGCTCACATATAGACACACATTTATTGTGTCAGATTAATGTGCCACAAGACACATTGTGTCCTGAAGTTCCAGTTGTGGGCCATGAGGAGCAACATTAGTTTTAAAAGACATGCCCCAAGGGAGACCCATGATAACTGGCTGTTACTATAAGCCTGACAAATTCCAGTAGGTTTCTAGCTTGAGATGCAGAGGAGTGTCTATAGATGCTACAAGTCCAATGACAGTACCACACGAAGAGTGCCACAGCTCCTTTGTGCCACTATAAGCCACAACACCTGTTCAGAAAAGCCACCACAGTGCCTCTGGGTCCCATCACCTGCTAGAAGCGGGCGCAAGATGCCAAAGGATAGCCGCACATCTGACATTAGATACTACTTACATGCCACTACATGATGTGTTACTACTGTCTGGAAACAAGAAAACCAATGCAGGACATTAGAGGTCACAGACTTTACGCCACCGGGGTGCTACAAAATGTGAAGAGCGCCATATAATGCTGCAAGCGGAACAGAAGTACCATTCTACGTTTGACACTGTATTCCATATAGATGACGGCTCATGTCATAATACAAGAGTGTGTGGGATGCCACAAGACAACCACAGAGGACATTAGAAGTCACAAAACATGACCAGAGTGCCAGAAAATGCTCCAAGTGCCACGAGATATAGATGCAATGTATACAAGACATGTTTGTTTACATTGCATCTATATCTGTCCAAGCAGTGTGATTGAATTGCATCAGTGTGTCACAGGTTTACCATTAGAAGCCACAGCACGAATACCCATCCACTTCCAGGACCACAAGAGAGTTCTGTCTTCTCTTTCAAACTGTATTTACCTGGAGAATAAAAAGCCTCGTGCTGCCACCGAACTTGATCACGTGACCAACCCGCAGTCTGATGTAGGTCTTGGGTGGGACTTTGTTCTTGTTCACCACGGTGCCGTGCGTGCTGCCCAGGTCGTGGACGTAGAAGCCCCTCTCCTCCCCGACGCTCTCCTCGTCCCCGGACTGCCCGCGGTACTGGATCACCGCGTGATACCGGGAGATGGAGGGGTGCTCCAGGGAGACGTCGCACACGGGGAGCCGTCCGACTACGAAGTAACTCCTGTCGGCGAGGGGCACCGTGTCCACGATGGTGCCGTTTTTGAGGATCTCGAGGGCGTACGGGAGTTCTGGAGGAACGCCGCCCCAGGGGGGCTCCGCGTACGGGATAGGGGGGAAATTTCCGGCCGGTGGTGCTTTAGGAGGGAGGCTCCTCTGCTTCGCCACCTGTTTGGGTTTGACAGGGGCTGCTTCTTGATCACTGTCACAGTCGTTGTCCTCTTTTTTGATTTCACCCGTGATGTCGGGGGTGCTCGGTTCTCTTGCTGGAGCTTCGGTGCGTCTTGACGTCGCTGAGACGCGCGAAGGTGCCGCAAAAAAGGTCGGTTTCTTGAAAGGCTCCTCTGTTGGGGGCTCAGGTGCAGGAAGGTCCTCTCCTCCAGGGTCACCCGTGATCTCCATGGCCCCTGTTGGAGCCGGAGAGCTAATTTCTCCTTCTGTTTCGCTTACCATCACGTCTGTCTGTACGGAGGCGGCCATGTTTATTTGGTGCTATCCTCAAAAGTGTCCGAGTTATCTACGCTCTGAAATTACCGTAAAAGCATCAGCTAAAAATATTTAGAAGCTACAAATGGTTAGAAATGTAATAAAAAAAAATTCTAAACTCCAGCATGTGTGGGTAAATTCAAAAGAATAACCTGACAGCAAAGCATTGATTTGTTGTGGAACTGTCGGCTTGTTTCGCTGTTTACCCGAGTCCTTTGCGACGCTTACTTCCTGTTCAGCTTTCCTCTGAGATAACAGTGAACCATTGGCTTCAGTTGTCCTCAGACTTTGCGTCCTCAAAGTAAGTAACTTTCGTATTTGATCTATGTTTAGATAATCTAACTAACCATTCGTGTTAAGTAATTTCGGGTTGTTTTAACTGCTCCTTTCTCGTGATGGAGTTGCTTGCTCACGTGCTCCTGTATGCTAACGCAGTACCAGACCTACCAGACTTCAGGCAGAAACCTAACATTTATATTATTATTCGGCTGTTGGGCTGTAAGGATTTCTTATTAAACCGCAAGGATGAATTTTCAGCATAAAACACTATGTGCTTTTTAATACGGCTTTCCTAAATTACAACTATATCACTCAGTTCTTTTTTAATCTCTCAAATATCTCATTTGTTTAGCGTCCCTCATCCTCTTGTCTTGTTTGGTCAAAAATCAAAACAAATGTATCATGAAACAGTAGATGTATTATTTTTGCCGTGTTTCAGTAATTATTGGCATCTCGCTCACTTAGTGAAAATCAATGTTTGTTTCAGATAGTTGCTTCTTTCAGTACCAGTCTACTGTGCTCTTAAAATTCGTTTTGAATTAGAATAAATTATCCAACTTCCCAGTTGAACAGCAACAATAATACATATGCAAAACCTGGATTGATACTAAATGATCCCATAAGGCTACCTTAGTCAATCGCTCCTCTCATCCAAGTTTACGCATAAGAAGTGAACCTTTTTATATTAAATAATTTAAAAGAACATGGCTATGGCTAAAGTCCATCACTGCCACCTAGTGGCCAGAGAAGCATTGATATGTATTTTTTGAGTCAGGCTATTTGATGAGTTGCACTAAACGAGGTACCTTTGGATTGATGTTTGATATCTGAGAGAGACTTCATGTATCTAGGATTTTTGTTTGATTGCACAGATGCAAATATGTGAAAGTATTATTTTTATATATCCTACTAGACGCGTTATGATTAAACTCTAGTGTTATATATATTTTTAGGACAATTTATTGCAATAATATGATACAATCTGGGTTAGGGTTACATTAATAGTTATAATAGCTGGTTAACAAACTTCTAATAAATTCTAATATATCTAATATATAAAACAAAGAACAAAATCGATTTATGAAATACACTTTTTATACAGGGGTTTGAGAGTGAACTTAGAGAGTGCCTGTTTAATGATGATATGAAAATCGGTTCCAAGATTGGGCATTAAAAAAATCTGGACACATAGAGTCTCTGCATGTTGACACAGATTCAAATACAATCTGTTATGTGCTTGGTTGGGGGTGAAGAGAGGAAAACTTGTAACTTGTAACTGTAACAGACAGATTATGTGTTTTGTGTTTCACAGTTTCTGCACTCGGATCAAGTTTGAAGCCGGCTCACACCCTCAACCCGTTGACATGATGCGTTACTGGGGCGAGATCCCCGGACCCGCGGGGGCCCCTCCCAGCCGCAGCTCCTTCGACCTGCTCCAGCGCGAGTTCCGGTCGGTGGAAATGCAGGACCCGCCGCTGCACCAGCCGTCCGCGCAGCGCCCGCGGCCCACCACCATGCTGGACGTGCCCTCGGAGCCGTGCAGCCTCACTATCCACACCGTGCAGCTGTGCCAGCATGCCCGCCGTCTCCGGGGGCTCCTGGCGTCCGCACAGGCTCAGGGTCAGAGCTCGGCGCCCTCTGAAGGCGGAGCCAAAGTGGAGGAGGTCGACGTCAGCCTGCCCCTTCGTCCTCCCACGCCTCCTGTCATGCCAGATGATCTACTGCCGGCGGACAGCAAAGCCCCCAGACAGCCCTTCCAGCTCCGCCACAGTGACCCCGAGAGTGACTTCTATAAGTAAGTTTTGAGATTGAAGCCTTCGCTCTCCTTCAAAAAAAAAAAAAAGAGGCAATCGTATACAAATCCTTCAAACTCTGAGTTTAATAAAAAGGTACAAAATATCACGGTTTCAACCAGCCATTTTCTAACAAATAAAAATCATTTTTAGAATTGAACCTCCAAAATAAAGAGCATATTGTAAGCTGAAAACTGTAGTTTGTCAAGGCATTTAGAAATTATGAGCAGTACAAGTTACAACTGCTGTTGAGCCCATTTAAGAAGTTTTGTTTTTAACAGTTTTTTTGGCTATTCTAGCCAGCTTTAGCCTTCCGTCCTTTTTTGCCCCTTTTTTTCTTTTTCGAGATGTGCGTTTGGAAACTCAACATTTATCTCTTTAAGTGCAAAGGCTATAGAAGTATTCTTTTATTCACGTTTTGTTCAATTTGTCAGCTCACTAAAAACATTTAAAAGGTTTTTTTTCGGGAGGCCACTTTAGAGAGGTGAAAGGTCGCAGACCGGATGTTGGCACTCGCAGCTACTCACACCCATGTCGCCTCCACCAGGGGTAAAGGCGAGCCAGTCACGGAGCTCAGCTGGCCGTCCTGCAGGCAGCTCCTCTACCAGTCGGTGGCCACGGTCCTGGCCCACGCCGGCTTCGAGTGCGCCCAGGAGAGCGTGCTGGAGACGCTCACCGACCTGGTCCACGAGCACTACCTGCGCGTGACCCGCCTGCTGCGCGTGGCCGTGGACCGCGAGGCCCGCCTGGGAGCCAGCCCCTTCCCGGACGTGGTGGAGCAGGTCTTCCACGAGGTGGGCGTCGGCAGCGTGCTGGCCCTGCAGCGCTTCTGGCAAGTGAGGATCAAGGACTACCACAGCTACATGCTCCAGGTGAGCTCGGTGGAGGAGCGGCCGCTCCATTTTTATGTGGCGTCAATAATTGGTGGGCATCATTTGAGGGTGAATTTAAAAAAAATATATATACATTTCATTCCCGCAGGTCAGTAAGGATCTGTCGGAGGAGTACGAGCGGCTGGTGAATCCAGAGAAAGCCCTGGAGGACTCCAAGCCCCCGAGGATAAAGGAGGAACCCATGAGTGACATCTCATTCCCCGTGAGCGAAGAGCCCGAGGCCGACCTGGCCTCGGGGGACCAGGCTTTGCCCATGGGGGTCCTTGGGGCCCACGGCGAGAGGCTGACCTCCGGCCTGGATGGTGATCATTCTCCTCACACTGCAGGTGAGACCACCATCGTGGTGCTTTTTTTTTTTTTCACAGCCAGGTCCAACTTGGGGGAAACATCTCCACATTTTGCCGCAGAGTAAATAAAAACACAACAATTTAATGATTTGTTTGTAAATAAATATGCATGCTATTTTATCACAACCTTCATTAAACAAGAACAGTCATCAAACAATAGAAATAAATCATGTAAAAAAAAAAAAACAAGCTTTTTATCACAAGATAATTGTTCTTGAGCAAAATTCAATTCAACTTGTGTTTCTACCCTTAATAGTTGATCTACTTTTCCAGTTGGCCCTTCTGGAACATTTATTGTTCACTCCTGTGATATTTTATGACAGAGACACTTAGTGGTCAAAGTTCAGGTTGTAACTTCTCCGTGTTCTTGTATTGCAATATTTCACCTTGCTATGGACACCAGTGTGACATTTGTGTGAATAATTACACAATAATAACAAATGGATCTCAAACCATCTTATTCCAGACAAGGAGGTTTGTTCTGATATTTCTTGCAAAGGTCATCTCAAATTTGCAAGACCAGTAGTAAAAATGAATTTTTAGTCATTAAGAATCGGAACACTATTGACTTGCTCCTGGAGAGGTGGCGTCTGCCAATGAATCGGCTCTTTCAAGTGAATTATGAGAACCATTTCGTGGTTGCGAGCCATTTGTGTGTGCAAAGTAGTGAACTCATTGTCAAAGCATGGGGATACGGCACCACCTTATGGAATGTTTACACTGAAAGGACAAGGAAAATGATAATTCTCATCAATATTTCAGATTAATTCCCACCAATAGCGTATGTATTCTCATGTGTTTTTTTTTTTCCCCTCTTCGCCAGGCGGAGGCGGAGCCAATAACTCCCCGCTGTGGCCGCAGGTGAAAGTGGAGCCCCAGGATGGCGACGACGGCCAGAGTTCCAGCCACCATCACCAACACCACCACCATCACCACCACCACTCGGTCCTGGGCGGAGACGTGTTTGAGGAGGCGGGGCCCATGTCCACCATGAGCGAGTCCGGAGGAGGGGGAGGAGCCATGGCTCCCTCACCAGGCGGCGCGGCGTCAGACGGTGGCGCCAGCTTCGCCTCTCATTCGCCCGACTCCCTGATGGGGGCGTCGCCCGTCTTCAACCAGAGACCAAAGAAACGGGCCAAGAAGATGTGAAGTGGCGTTGCGGGAAAGTTGAAGAAATGGACTTCAGGATTTTGTAAAAAAAAAAAAAAAACTGAACATCAGTGGACAGGATGTATTTAGTAGCTTTTTTCGTTTGTTTTTATGAATTCAAATAACTATCAAAAGAATAAACATCTTTTGAAGTGCCAGTTGTATGAATTTTACCCTGAAGACATAGAAAAAATGTTTCAATTACCCAAATAAATTGAAGAACAAGGAAACTAAGAGGTCCAAAAAGCCAATCGCTTAGTTAACGGCTTAATAATTCAGAGGCCTGCGCTGTTTTCCCACACTATCATGACTCTTGCCTCGCCAACCAATTACTGCCACTTCCATTGATTATGATTAAAATGTGCTCTAAAGAGAAACAAAAGGGAAAAAACATTTTCTTTCTCACGAGCTCACCGCTTTGCATTATGATGCATTTCCAGGTCCTCGCGTTTTCCTCTCTGCGAGCGACTTCAAGCTTTACCCAACACGGCGGAACGGCGTGCACACACACACACACACACGCACATACCTTTCAACCTGAAGCCGCTGTGCAAAATTAGCATCTGTTTCAGTAATGAGGCAAAGCTGCGAATGCAACACCAGAGGCAATTACGGCTTGGTTGTCTGCATCACAAAGGCAACATCAATCCAAACCTTAATGGAAAATTAATTATGCCGCGCATATTCTTGCACGCCGAACGAGAGGGCCTGTTTGAATGCGTGTGATTTCCTTTTGTGCTGCCCGGTTTCGTTTACGCCATTAGGCAGGTGATTGTCGGCGCCCATGTGACCTGCTGCCGGTGGAGTCGCGTGTGTTCACGTTCAATTAGCTGCAATCGCGCTTGGTTTGTTCTTAGTTTGTTTTTCTTTACGTTTAAAAAAAAAAAAAAAGATTTGAGTTGGCACGTGGCCCCAGCAGGCCACTAAAACAAAAATAAATCTCCTAGATTATGAAATGCTCTCCTTGTCAATGTTCATAATCACAACGGGAGTAAGAAGGTCCAGTAAGATTAACTGACATTTCCCCCTATACTGTTAAAAAAGAAAATCTTCATTTACACAGACCCACATATACACCTGCTATGAGCATGCCAAACCTGTAGGGGGCAGTGTAAGCAAGAAGCATGAAGCCATGATAGCCAATCAGAATCCTGGAAAATAAACAGGCTGTGTCCGGAGTTTTCAAAAATCGTCGTTAGTGGTGAGTTGCGGGGCCCAAACGCAGAGAAATAGCAGCGTTTTGTCAAACAACCTGGTACGTGTCAATGTGGCCTTAGACTCGCTGAAATGTTTAGCAGTCGCTGTTTTAACCAGCTGCACCACCAAGATGTTCGCAGCAGGTCCAAGTCCTTATTTTTATGAGGTAATTTTGCGAGTTTAACAGACGTTTGGTCTCAGTAAATTTGTAGGCTAAATCCTCAAGTCATTCTTGTTAAATCTTCCAGGGCTGTGTTTTCTCTAGACTGCCGCCAAGAAGGCAGGTCGCTGTTCTCGTCATCGGACTGCCGATAGCCCGGCTCATGTTTTCATTCATTCTGTTGTGCAACCTGCTGCTGTCTCCTTCAATGGGAAGTCCTGCAAACACGCATCAGCTTCCGAGTGACGTAAATGAAAATTGTAAATCAGCATTCTGTGAAGGCCTGTGAACGACACCGTCAAATCATAGATTATTTAAAAGTAATGTTGCTATTTTTCCAGTGAGCTGAAATGGCCTCCTGCAGATGCCGTCGTTTATGCCGCTTTGAACAGAAGATCCAGTTTCCACAAAAGTCCTAAAGAAACTTTTATTCTTGCCATTATCTGATGCAGAGAAACCAAATCAAAAGTTTTTGCTCACTTCTGATGATCCCTCAAACACAAGGCGGAAACTTATTTCTACCAGGTGAACAATGGCTGCACTTTTATTTACTTGAACAAACCTCTGATGAGTCAAAGTGTCCTCTGAGCACAGCTTCAAAATTCTCTTTCTTTTTAATTGGCTCTCCGCTGCAGCTCAGCAGGAAAACACGGCAGCAGCTGAAAGAGAGATTTAAAAAAAAAATATATATATATAATATAAAAAGACTTGAGAAGATCTCAACCTATTTGACTTAGAAACTTTTATGACATCGGAGCCTCGGCTTCAAATAATTCCTACTATAAAGAAGACTATTTTATGAGGGAGTATGAATAGGAGGGCTGATTGTTTTTGCAAAGTTACTTTTGTTACAAATTTTCTGAGTTTTTGAAACCTAGAAGTTGTTTATAAAGTTTGACGTAGATGTTTGGGAGTGTATTGAGGGAATTGCAAGTGATGGCATTCATACCAATCTTGATATGACAAAGTCATATTCTGATACAGATATTATTCTTTTTCCTTTGTCTTGGTTGGCAGCTTCGGAATCCCTTATTCAATTCAAACACTTCTCTAATAGCAATTTAGAGTCACAAATGCAGTGAGTGTATCATTTGC
This sequence comes from Blennius ocellaris, assembly GCF_963422515.1. NCBI lineage: Eukaryota > Metazoa > Chordata > Actinopteri > Blenniiformes > Blenniidae > Blennius > Blennius ocellaris. The sequence goes on from NC_137666.1 coordinate 4,041,777, forward strand.
CACACAAATACATCCCATTCATTGATCTTAGTAAATAAAAAAACCCAGAAGTATTTCTTGTGATTGTTTGGGAGATTAATTGGGACAGTTTCAAAACTGGTACAGCACTCCCAAGACAGGTTTATGAGAGACACTGAATGTCAACATGGGATCATAAAAAGGTTGTATTAAACAACACGACGTTCAACATTGTTTTTAGAATCACAATAAAGTTTATGGGTTAACTTCAGAGTGCTCCTTGGTTATAGCAGCGGCAGGCCAATTGAACAGTGAACCGATGACACAAATGGATGGTAAGCTATATAAAGAAAATCTGTCATGGTAAATGTATTGGCTGGGGAATACAAAGGTTTTAATGGTCACTGCTGTGGGATTAAATAGATGAAAGCATTTCTCTTTTTTTTTTTTCTCCATCCATTCTGCAACAATGCGAGCCCTCAGTTTGTCAACAGCTCCCGTGTCGCTTTGCACCGGGGAGAAAAGGTGTAATTACAAAAATGTCAGGACATTTTCCTTTTTGGGAGCAGGGGGGGGGGCGGAGGCTTTAAGTTGGGACCTGGAGACGCAGGAACAGAACTCAACAAATGATTAATTACCTCCCTGCTTGTAAAGCCATTTATTTAACACTAAATTTAATCTCTCCAGCAGAGATGTGGGTTTGTGAACAGAATGGAAGAATGTTTCATTTTTGCACAGTGAGCTCGGAGAGGCTTCCGGGGCGCACGCTTTGCTTTGTTGTACAGGGAATCACAAGAAAAATTGGGGACGGCACTTTCTCGCAATTCTGTTTACCGCCGTCTCGTCAGGAGTCTGTGAGCAGGGAATAGGAGGGGGGCAAATAATAAACTATGAGCCTGGATGATGGTATCAACAGAAAGATGAATTGCAAGACATATGGGATGTGACAGATACAAAGGGTCCCTTGCTACTTGTGCCACTGTCGCAGCCATTTTCACAGCGACCGAGAGATGAGGGAATTGATTGCGAGGCGTCAGGAGTCGCAGTCTCAATCGATCAATGGATATTTTCTCTTGGGTGAAGCAAGAATTGATGTAGATTCGTCAAACCTGGGATCTTATTCTCCATCTGGCCATACATCCAGAGGGTCATTTATATAGTTATATTTATTTATTTTTGCTGGAAAGTTGCCAAACATACCATGTGGAAATGATGCCCAGAGGAGCTCATTGAAAGGCGGAACACATAGCGACAAAATAGACTCTGTGATGGGATGTCAACAGTCTGACATCAGTGCCAGCAAAAGAGTTCAACAACTGATGTATTTTAATGTGATGCGTCTGAGAATTTCCCCTCCAAAACCTGGAAGACATGCTTGTCTGATTGAAAGGTGATTGATGGAGCCTAAAAAAAAGTTGAATTCCTGTTATGCTTAATGTTATTAATTTCAGATTGAAAAAAAAAAATTCCAGCTCGGGAGTGGCTTTTAAAAAGTTTTCCGTGATTATAAGCACCATTGACTAAATCAACACCCAAAATACAACAAATGTTTTAAGTTGAAAATATTGCAAATGGGGCTTCAGCTGTTCTAGCAACTCCAGCCATTGTAGCTGCTGTTTTAGCTCTTACTTTAGCAGTTTTATCCATTTTGGCCATTTTTCTTCTTTAGGTAATTTTGTGCTTTTTCTTAGGATATTTTGGCTTTTTTTAACCATTCTTAGCTATTTTAGCAGATTTTGACGCGTTATCGTATCAAGCTTATCTTTTCAAGCTTCTTTTAGCCATTCAAAAATGAGTCCGTTGTCCAAATAAAAAAAAAATCAAATAAAAGAAATTCAATTTTTCTTCACTTGCAATTTTCTATTGGGAGTCAACGGAGAGGGGCTGAAGACACATGTGGCTCCAGATGTATGGGTTGCAGACCTTCGAACTACACTGTCCGACCGGAGAGGAAGCTGCAGGCATCAGCAGCAAAACACCCATGCCACTCAACGTTCAAATGTGTCCTGAGATACACGTATGTCACTGTACATACAAAAACAAATCAAATACACCTGAGCAGTCAGTTTGGGCCCTCAGTCAAGTCTTGCAGGCACAAGTCCCACTCATCAGTGACTGGCAAACAATGACAACAACAATATGTCAGCGCACTCATTTAGCCGCTGCTCAATAGTGGCAGTATCCTGTGTGCTCCATTTTCCACGTTGTTCCCAGTAATGTGCTTTCATGTTATAGCTTTCATCTTTGTCAGATAAAGTGGGCTCTGAAAATGGAAGCACTCAACAGCAAATCCATTTTACTGGAAACAATGCCACTCTCTTGAAGCGACACATTTCGGAGGCTGATGGCTCCGGTGATGGTTTTGCGCCTCTGCCATCGGAGGGCAGTGCGGCACCACATGCCGAACTGCTGTGGAGTTTTTGCATCCTCCCAGTCATAACAGACACGGGCACTCCCAAACCCTCTAAGCGAGCAGTAGTTTTTATCACAGCCCTGCTGAGATGCTGCCAAGTGAATACGTTCCCTCAATACATGGCGATAAGAAGCTTGCCGCCACTTTTGCATGCTCACATGTCTGCATGTCTGGCTGTGCGACATCTAAGTGGTATTGTAATATCAAAACAACACAATGCACAATCAGCTCTCATCAGGATGTAGAATTTTTTATTTCGTTTTTTTTTTTCTGGGGCCTGTCTCCTGTCAGGGTTTCTCTCGCTGTGATGCCGGCGGCAGCCGCTTAATATGCATTTCATTCGGCTGAGAGGTGCCTCTGCGAGATGTGTGCTTCTATCTCTAATTGCTTGTCAGTCAGGGTGGCCAGTCGCTTGAGTGAGGGGCACTTCCACAGATCTGCCTTTCGCCGCGGCGGAGGCCGAGGGAAGCAATTAAGGGATTGTGACTGGATACAGCTGGAATTCGTATGCACACACACAAAAAATAGCACCTCCATTTTCCCATCGTGCCACATTTGATATGGCTGCGGGTGTAATGTATACAAAACAAGCAATGAGAGCTCTTTAGACGGTGGTGTTGATATCGTGAGAAGACCGTACAAGTGCAAGGTCTCCATGTGCATACTCATTACTCTGATTTAAATTGATAAATGTGTCTTGATGGGCTAAAAATGCTGCTGCGTGCTGTAACATTGATCCTCATAAAGTCCGTGCTCATAGTTAGTTTGTTTATTTTTAAATTGAAAATCTTGAAAAGATAAGAGGCCATGAAAATCCACATGGGAAAATACAGTTCTTGTGATGATGCGCGTTATTAGTAGATCTTTACTGTAAATCACTTTGAAATGATGATAAACGAGTAGAGCTTGTACAAATAATGTAAAAAAAAAACAAAGAAAAAAAGGTGCTTTTATTTGAAGTTTAATCTATTTAAATCGGGCACATATGGAATGGAAGGATTCTCCCGATATTGGTTTCAGGCTTCATTCACTCTGAATCACCAGAAATAATTGGTTGCACCTGCGTTGATCTCAAACCTGGCGGGAATTAGCGTCGTTGGGAGGTTTTATGAGGAGGCGGCGTGCAGCGAGTGGTGCGGTCTCATCTGAAATGTCTATCCTCTCTTCGTCTGGCTCAGAACTTTCTTTATGTCTCCCATCTATGTTCATCGGTTTGATTGAACGAACGAGTGGAGGGCTGCAAAATAGTTTCAAACCCAAATGACCACTCTTGACGCTGCTCATAAGAGAAACCTTTTGCCAACGTCAGCAAAAACAATTTTTGTATTCTTTTATAGGCAAAGATAGTGAGGTCAAAATCTTTTGATGTTTAGCTTTTTAACAGGCCAACCCGTTAAATCTTCCAATATTCAGCCATATTAGGGAACTGTCTAGTATTTCATTAAATAAATTCAATCTTTACAAGTTTTATTCACTCAAACCTCGAAGGACAGTGAGATTAGAATTTAGTCATGCTTGTCATTGCTAATTACTGCAAAAAAAAGGAAAAAGTTCACTTTTACCTTCATCAGTTCACAGTATTTCACTCTGAAGTGACTCCTTTCGTTTTGAGACGTTTGATGCTTTTTTAATTTTTGGCGAGCATGCAGGAAAACTTTCTTTTGGGATCAAGTCCATGCAGGTCATATTTGTGCAGGTTTTCCCACACAAGAACGAATGAACTGCTTCTTTAGTCTGCTTAATGTTCCTGAAGATCTTTTGCCATTAATCAGGGGTTCTATATCGGTACTTTAAGACAATCTCAAAGCATATTCCTGGTTTTTCCTCCAACTAAACTTCAAACAACCATGCACACATCTATTACCTGAATCCATAACAAGCAGTTGAGCGGATTTTAATTATCAATATCAACACCGTTGTGTCATTATCATGCATTAACTGTCTCAAAAAGTTGGGTTAATTTGCAATCTTCACTCAGACATTTCCATCCTCCCCTCCAACTGTATGCCATGAGACATTAGCCATCAGCACGTGGGGCTGCATTCATCCCTGCATGTGAAAAATGCTGTTGTGCTTGGGTTCAGACTGCGGTGAAGTGGATTATTTAATGGCACGTACTGTAGCCTCAGAACCCAATTGTCAAAGCCACTGTCCCAGAAAGAAGTAGGTCACTGGGCCGGTGTACCTTCTGCGGGGGTTGGTTCCCATTCCTGGAGAGCGAGCGAGTGAGCGAGTGAGCGAGCGAGACGTCAGACACACTTGCAACTGGTTTGTCACTCTGGTGACACTTTGATGAGTCCTCGGTGTCACATTGTTGATACTGTGCTTCCCTGTCTGCTATGCGTTGGCACATTCTCCAGAACTGTCAAAACACTTTCAAGATCATGCAAAAAAAATGAAAAAAATAATAATACTGGAGAAGCTGACAGGCAAGATGCCTTAAAAATGAAGGCATTTACTTTTTAAAAAATTTTTTATTTCTATAACACGAGTCACAATTCAAGCGTGATGGTTATTTGGTGGTGTTCCCTCCAAAGAATTGCTGGATGCCGGCGTGCAGAGGATTTTTCCTGGCATAGGCTTGTTTACTTGCTGGAGGTGATGTTGAAATGTGGATGAAACGGTGACCTGACCTTTCTGTAAACCCCATCCCGCCCTCTTGTAATGCAATCTGGAGGTAAATATCCCAGTGTGGTCACAGTTTAAAAAAAGGTAGAAGGTAAAACGGCACATGCAGGAGATAAGAGTCTGTTTTTTTAAAATGCGCCGACTTTACTGTGTTGGTAAGAGGCAATACTACTCGTCTTCCTCGTGCTCTCACGGAATGATATTCCTCTCCCGCTTGAACTCAGTCATAGATTTACTTTCTCACGTTCAAAGTTCTAAATGCCCAACTTCACAGCCGTACGGAACGTGCGTTATTTTCGTCTTCCTCTACTTTCCGAGATGCTTTCTTCGGTAGCTAATTATTGTCACAGGCGCCGGCGGAGGAATGGGAGTCGAGCCCCCCGCTGAGAGCTCGGCACCACCTGACTTCGCTCTGTCGGGTACAAGAAAGTACATGGAGGCACCTCGTTGGCAGCCTTGTGCTTTTTGCAGTTGCAGTAAATCCGGAGGGGATTTGATCTCCTCTGCATCGTCACTTCATGCTGGGCCCTCCTCGTTTTCTCCTCTCTGAACTCCAGCTCACCGTGGTGACCCCGGCGATTTCTCGGTCACTCCACAGCAATGACGTGACAAATACTCAGTAGTTTGTCGAGTTAACCTCTCAGGTGTTTTTTTTTTTTTTTTTTTTCTTCTCAATTGTCTCCTTTCATGGCTGAATCACTTCTTTTTGCCGTCACCTCGAGTTTTTACCAGGGACAATAAGTCCTTGCTCATTGTCTCGGCTGTTCACTTTCAGGAAGCCGACTGCTGCGGCTCTCTTTCTCTCTGAATAAAAACGCAGGTGAAAGAATTTCCTACTGACAGAATTGTCTCTGTAATAACAAAGTTGTGTGGGAAAGGAAAAAAAAATACTGCTTTGCAACACTATTGTTGAGAGATGGAACCGCAAGGCAGAGCCTGAATGTGGCGGGAGGATGGAGAATAGCTCAAGGAAAGGTTTGACATTTCAGGGGACGCACTTCCTCCTTTTGAAAAGAAATGGAAGAGAAGGTCAAAAGCGCTCTTGTGCTTTTATGGTAAATATGAATGGCCGAACTTCCATTAATTGAAAAATATATACATTTTTAATAGAATATCACCATTTTGAAAAGAAAAGTTACTATGTTATTCACTAGCAAAATAAGTCATTATTGCTGATAAAATGTAATTTTATCCTTAGTGATGATATTGTGAAACTTTGAAGGAGCTTTTCATTAATTCAATAATAATTTCCTTTCTGGGAGTGAGTATGTACCTATTATTTTGTTTCTCTTGGCAAAAAGTAAAGCTGCTTTTATTCTCAGTTGTACTCCAAACTACTGTAGTTAACAAACGCCAAAAGATTCATGCTTCATGCTTCATTTGAGACAGTACAGATCCCACAAATACAAATAGTTTATTTTTTTTTGTCAAATATTTTTATTGGTTTTTACATTGGGAGGTACAGACACATGTAAAAACATACCAGATGTACAACAATGGTCATCTCTCAATGTAATTAAACTCGCTACAGTAAAACGTAATATAAAACCAAGGTGCATTGGAGAGCAATTCTCCCTTCCCAAACAAAATAAATCATTCACTCGCAGCATTCACACCACAATACGAGACAAGACAAGACAAGACAAGGACTCAAGGGTTGAAGATAATCACAATGAAAAATTATGTAAATAATTAAATATTAATTAGAAATAAATAAATAATAATAAAAAACAAACAAACAGAACAAACAAACGAACACACAAAAAACCAAACAAAAACAAAAACAACGACAACAATAACAACATGATAAAATAATAAACTAAAATAAATAAAGAATTAACAACTCAGCTTATTGTGTTTCAGCTTCAATGTGCAAGGTGTCTATATGCAGTAGAACGGGTTGCCAGAGTTTATAAAAGGCCTGTAGGGAACCGTTCAGGGAGAATCTGATTTTCTCAAGTCTCACGCATCGCAAAATCTCTTGAATCCATCTATTATGTGTAGGTGGGGATGAGTGCGTCCATTTCAGGAGGATAAGCCTCCTTGCAAGCAAGGTAGTGAATGCAATAATTTGTTGTGAGGTTTTCGACCAACCAAATGATGGGGGTAATCCAAAAAGAGCGACAAGGGGGTCCAAATTAACTGCACGACCAAGGACCGTCGTCAACGTATCGAAAATGGTACGCCAAAATTCAAAAAGTTTGGGGCACGACCAAAACATGTGCATGTGATCCGCTGGTCCGAGATTACATCTGTTACAAGAGTCCGCTCTACAAATAGTTTATTTGTTATAATCCTTGAAACTGATTATTTAAGCAAATGAAAGATAATATACAAAGATGATTAAACATAAAGCATGTTATTGCAGGTACTTAAAACAGGCTTCTGTTTTCCCTAAAATTAGTGATGATTTAAGGGAAAAAAGTGCACAAAATCAGAGTTTGCTGAGTAGATTTTGGTGAGCTACATTCATAAAAACCTTTCAGCCGCTGACTCATGTGTTTTTACTTGTTGTGTGAATGGGGCCTTAGATTTCAAAATACATGTAATCAATGTTTAGTCTGATTTGCATTTTTATAAATGAGGTTTTATGACGTCTGCATTTTTAATTTATCACTGGAGATCAGTTACTTCTCACGCACTTCCACAGATCCACAGGCAGTCTTGCACAGTGATGGAATGGACCACACTCTGAAGTTAATCGGTTTTTATAAATACAAACATATAACTCTACGTAGTTTAATGACGTGGGGGGATTTCAGGTTTTCCTTCTTGATATTGTTGAAACTTACACATTTTCCTCAAATTATACTTGGGAGGACATCGTCTGCTTTTCTCCCCTCCGAAAGAAGAGGAATCCAGACTCCATGTGGGGTTGATGTAAATGTAACTAACCCAAACCCGTTTTGCAAACTGATTCCAGAAACTGTATTTCCTAAATCATCATGAATACAGGTTTCATTTTTCTTATACAAACACATGAAAGCAGCTTGAGTTGTGCGTCAACAACATTTCTGCTCATGTGTTTAAAGACATCAGAGAATTGTATTATTAATGCCCATCACACCCTGTTTACTTTATTTACTGCAGTGTTTAGATAGTAAGTCTCAGTAATCCCAGTCCAGAGAATAACAATGCATTTAGGCTACAAATCTGAGACCCCCGCCATAAAAAAAAAAGTAATATAGTGACTTTTTCATTAGAAACCATATTTAGCTGAAAATAAAACTCTCCCTGCAGCTTTGCCAGAGTCTATCTCCTCTTGAACTCCACACCATTTCACTGTAAATACTCTGACTGTGTGTGCAGCTGTTTACTGTGCAGAATGCTCGAAAAAACAAATAAGACTGTGTGGGGTTAGTGACACTTTGGAATATATAGTGTACTGTATATACACACAGTGAAGTCACAACACAAATTCATACTCCTGAAGGCAACCTGCTGCTGTGTGACGGCCACAGCCTTGAAATCAAGATAACTGAAGCCCGTTTCTTGGCCAATGTTGAACAATAGAGGCTCCAAGATAAAGGGGATTATTTGAATCTATTCTCCCCCCGGGAAAAGGGGGGGGGTTCTCTCATCCTTTGAGATGATAACAAATATGCTGCAAACACCAGAATACTCTTCAGTCAGGGCCAACTACGACTAAAACCCTGTTTACGCAACAACGTTTCACGTGACAACACCCAATCCGTAAAAAAAAAAAAAAGGCAGTGGGTTTACACTGGTGCCGTGGAAATGGACCTCCCCCAAAAGTGAAGAAAGTTTTGTGGATACACTTGGAGTCGCCGTGTAAATGGGGCCTAATACTCAACAAGCTATGAAGACTTTTTGACTTACTGTTGGTTTCAATACAACTAAGGTCAGATAACTCTTCAGAAGTTCCAGGTGTGTGGCATTCAAGACTTCAATCCCTTTTATAAAAAAAGAATAATAAAAAAAAAAGAATCATACTTACTTAACTCTCATCACTCCCCCCCCCCCCCTGAAAGCGGCTCATTGGAACACTGTATTTGAAAGTTCTTACTGTATGCTCTATGGGTTTTTTTTTTTTTTTTAAATGTGTGGCCTTCAAATGCCTTTGCTACACAAATGATTCAATTACTCCTCCTTTTAAATGTGCAAGCGTAGATAGCGTTTTGCTGCCAGACAGGGAGGAGTGAATGAAATTAACCTCAGCTAACTCTCCGTGCCCTCGACACTTGTATTATGATTTTCCATTAAAACCCTATCCTTCATATAATGAATTCAGCCTTTCTACGAGAGAAGCTTCCTGGCACAGGCGCAAATAAACCTTTGTTTGTATTCAGGTGAATTCTCCAATGAGAGACCTGTGAGAGTGTCATGAAAGTTTCAATAAAATGACAGAAGAGTAAATTTGAATTAAAATTTTTTTTTTTTATGCCGGTCATCCCTTTTGATTTAAAGTACAGTGATAAACTGTAAGATCGTATTGGGTCTGTACTGCGAGCCTGATCTACTGCATGGTTAGGTTTATTAGAATGGGTGCAAATGCGATATTACGGGGACACACTGTGGATGAAACACCGTTCAAGAAACGTCATTTGGATCCATTTCTTTTATAACAGCTACAAACTAATGACCTTCTACATCAATATTTAGGGAAAAAAAATATCAATCAACTCGCTAGACTAATATTTATTTGTTTGTTTTTGTTTGAGGAAACCAATGTGATTGATTTCTTCCAGTTTGGCTGGATTGCACTATACAGAAAATACTTCACTTAAAGTAGTTGCAGCAGGTTTTGAACAGCTCTGGTTCCAGTGGCTCTTTCTTCTGCCTCTGATGATCTTGATAAAAATGTAATGATTAACATGCTTCAGGATTAATTTGGGATTATAGTGGTTCACATCCTGTGATGCTGAGAAATCTTTTTGCGTCTGATTAAATGGTGTAATGTCTGAAACAATTCTGCGGGGTACCTCAGGGATCTGTTACGGGTCCAATTCTCTTCTTGCTGTACATATTCTTTCCTGGCCAAATGATCAAAAAAAAGTATTTGTATCAATAAGTAATAGACCAAATGAATGTTTGAACGTTGCTTACTAGTTGCATCCCAAAACCACAGTCTTTGAAGGATTTTGAAAGTTTATCAACTCATCTCTCAAGAGAATGGCGGCAGGAAAACAAGTTCAGGATGTGTTTTTGTCGATGCAGATGAGAATTATATTATTTATCAGACTGAGAAATCAAGAGTTTAATCCGTTATGGCCAACATTACTACTCTACATCTTCACATGAACTTCAGGAGGGGATGTGTTAATGATTGTTTCTCCCATTCCTATGCTTAATGCTTTGCTTTTTATTAATTCATGCGGTACATTTATTCCCAAGCAGGACATGTTTTTCTTAAAATGTATAGTTGTCATGACAAGCATTTTTATTTTTTCCATTTTTAGTGTGTAATATTAATTTACAGCATGAAGAAGACTGGACATTTTTAAACTCATCCTGCCATTGTCTGAACTTGCAAATATTCCATGTGTCATTTCAATGTCAAATTGCATTATCTGTGCATATTAATGATGTTAACAAATCATTCTATCCTATCATTTGAGTGGCTTGGTCTTGATAATAGTGGATCTTTCATTTGTTTTTTTTTCTTCTTTGGGTCACCTCCTTCAGCTGGAGTCAAATTACAAGCAGTTGTTTCCTATTAATTTTTATTACCAAAACATGCTTTTTGGATGCCAATTAGGAATCATGTTTTTGTGAAAAATAAAATATATTTTAACTTTGAAAAGGAGAATTCTGAAGTCACTTATTTGATTTTGATCGAAACTTTCACTGAAAAAAACAAAACCCAAACAGAATCAAGGCTAAATAACAAACTAAGAATAATTGGCCAAACTGTCTGACATTCAGTTTTCTCTCGTTTCTCAATGCAATTTCATTTTCCACTTGAATCTATTGTGATCTCAGTCCAACCAAAAAGAAACTAGTAAGTCTAATATTTATCATTAAAATGAGTACTCGATAGCACTGTATAATGAAGAACTTTCTTTTGTAGAAAATTGAGTTTCAGTGTCAACACTCTTTTTTTTGTGAAAAGTTTTACACCTTCATATAAAATCCTCGAAAAACCTTCAGGTTTAACTCGATCGTGGACTCAGGAAGGGATCTTATTATTGGGGAAACACACTACTCACACGCAGCCACTTCTTCTGAGCTCCAGCAGAATGTGTTGATCAAACAGCACTGATAGAATACCGAGCGATGAGATTTCAGATTCCGCCTTCTCCAAATGAAAGTTATTTATTGTTCAAAGCTGAGTGGCGCAAGCACAAACAAGACTTTGGTATGAATATTTATGTTCCGTGTAGATCTCGGTGATCGTGAGTGTTTGGAAAATAAATGTGTGATATTCTGACAATCTGCATTTGATTATCCACTTCACAGTCTGTATTGTAAAGCTCGTCTGCTCAGTGTGTGTAAAACTTTTTTCATTTTTTTTTTGTTTCTGCAAAATATCGAAATGAGACCCCAGGTCGAATGAGCGGGGAGAGGAAGCTGTACCGCTGTCGGTATTGCCAATGAGTATGGAGATGAGCGCCAGCTGCCATGCACCACTGGACCGCCTGCCATCTACTTTTTTTTTTTTTTTCCCCAATTATTTACAGGCTGGACCTTTTGGCTGTGACAAAGCCTTGTTTTGGAGTCTATGGACGTTTCCTGCTCAGTGGGCCAGCTCTCCAGACAGCACAAGTTATTAGAACAAGAGTCATTAATAGTCATGCACATGGTCGGAAAATTGCACTAATTACAGCGGTGCGTAGTGTTTCTGCTTACTTTTGCTGATGCATTCTACCACTTCATAAAGGTTTTCACCTTGACACGAAAATAAAACTGTAATTGCCCTCATTACTTTATTTATAAAATTGATCTACCAGATCAGGAGCTGCGTTGACTTCAGAGTGCGTAGCCCCAAGTTTAGAAGTTAATGGTGCTCAGTAACATAATTACTCTTTCAGCACTGAAAATATGAAATGAAACTGCGAGGAATTTTGCCCGTGAAGATCCTAGCTACAACAGCACCACTCGCGAAAAAAGTCAAAGCCAAGCTGGGGGGGGGGGGGGGGGGGGTCTCAAGTGGCTGCAGTTCATGACTATTATATGAGGTTAGTTATAATTTTGTAAAGTCATGATTAAAACCATCCATGATAATGACATTCATTGGTTTCTTGCATGTCTCACTTCAAATCTTTCACCTTGACCAGGGGAAGCACAATCTTGTTCTCGGTCAAATGAATGATTGATCAATTCCTCTGGCTAGAGTTTGTCAGGGTTCCTCAAGATTTTTTCTTTTTTTCTTTTGTGTGTGCAAATTCCTGTTCAGATTCACCACTGCTCCTTTCACTATCACAGCGTTTCCAATGCAGCCCCTCCAATGAGGGGAATAACTCGATAAACAAGATGAAATTGCAGACAGACAGGGGATGAACTGTTGCTATGGCAACCCCCTTCCACTGGAATCAAGAGCCTTCGTTTCTCGATGGCAGTGAATACAGGTGGGGTGGGGGGGGGACTCTGATCCTGCAAAACTTTGTGAAGAAGAGCGAAATGGTGGGTTTATCCAGAGTGGGAGTCATGACCCGGCAGCGTTCTCTAATGTATGTACCTGCTTTGAGAGGCGAGACAGCTGTCGCACATGGGCGTTTAATGGGGAGGAATACAGAAGCAGAGGCGGCTGCAGACGCAAGTCTTGTGCGTTTATGAGACGACATGTGAGGAGCAGATGGAGGAGTTGCACATCTGCATTTATGCGCACATGACCATACATTAATAAGCATGTTCAGAAGCAGACAGATGAGTGATTTGTCTTGTCCCTTTCAGTCGGGGCGCCTCACACTACCGTAATGGAGATCGTTTGTTGTGCACCAGGCTTCTGCAGGAAATATTTATGCTTGTCTGTTTTGGGTTTTTTTCTCCATTCAAAACCAATTGACTTAATGTTTTATCAGATGCTCTGAATTTACTAAATTATAAAACGCTACTCCAGAATGATTTCCCTTTAGAAAGCAACTTGTTTGCAGAGATGTATGTATAAGTTGCTCTATGAGTTGAAAAGAATCAAACTTGTATAAAACATTCAATTAAACCGTGATTATTCTTGCATGCCAATGGCAATGTTAAAAGCTTGGGGGGTCCAGAAAGTTGCCCTTGAGATACAGCCTGAAAGAGAATAACTCTTACTTTCGCACCAAAACACCGAGATAAGTTCTGAGGCAACTTGCACAAAGCATGAATGCAACCTGTGCTTCACTGACACTGGCAGCACAAATCTGTCCAGGCAAAGGCTGAAATCATAGTGGTCAAAATCTGTTTGCACACTGTCTCTCTTCTTTTGTCTCCCATTCTTTCCCGCGGTGCCTCTCCTATCACAGCTCTCTCTCTCCCCTCAGACCCGCTTATCTGTAGAACAGCCCCTGGGCCTATCGGGGAGGCTTCAGCATCGATAAATGAGCCGTGCACAGTGCTGACGTCAAAGCCTGCCACAGTATAACCGAGTGTCTGCCATTGTTTTGCACAGCGAGACATGTATGCCCATAGAGAGGGCGGAATGTGTGTTGAGTGTCTTGACATATGGATGTGTGGACGTTTTAAGATGCCTGCAAGTTGTTCACTCAGATGAACAGTTCTGCTGTGTGAGCCTCGACTTCTTGAAAAGCTGCGCTGCTGCTTCAACGGTTCTACTTGTCACAACCTTCAAAAGAATAAAAGAGGACATCAGTTGCACAAATCGACAGTACGGTATGATCAAAGTGAGATTTACCTTGAGAATGGAGAGCGTCGTTTAACTTTAATATCAGCCAGTCGAGGCAACATGCATCATGCTTGCTGTCGACACTTGTCACCTGGATTTTGTAGAAACTAAGCATGTGCAACTGCTCCACGGTAAAGAGCCAGAGCGGGCTCCCGCCTGCTCTCTATTGTTTAGATTGAATGGATGTGAGGCCACTGACAACCAACTGTGTCGTGGGGATGGATCATCAGTCAACTCTCCTCACTCCTACAGGGAGCCATCGCTCTCCTTCACTTTCTCCTCGGCCTCACTCTTTCTCTCTCTCTCTCTCTCTCTCTCTCTCTTTCTTCTTCTCCCTTTTTTCTCTCTCTCTCTCCGAGGCGAGGGAATGTGCTCGGGATGCACAAGTGAGATGAAGAAAAAGAACCCGGAGCCAAAATAAATGTTGATCTTGGTGCGGTATCATTTCCCAGGTGTGTGTGTGTGTGTGTGTGTGTGTGTGTGTGTGTGTGTGTGTGTGTGTGTGTGTGTGTGTGTGTGTGTGTGTGTGTGTGTGTGTGTGTTGGGAGTGGGGGTTTGGGGGGGACAAACACACACAGAAGGTGGAAGAGATGAGTGGACTGAATCGCATTAGAATACCCAGCGGACTGTTACCTGAGCAATTCGCTGGTTACGTAACGTCTGCTTTAAACAAGAGGCAGGAGAAAATGACAGGACGCCGGTGGGGAAATTACAGACTGTAATTTTGGATGTCCGCTTAAAAGTATGGTGAAATCAGGCTTACAGGCATGAGCTAGTATAATACTTTGCTGATTCTTCTGAGTCTTTGCTTCTCTGACTGTGGTCGACCCTCTGACCATTAAATGGTTAATTCTCCTCCTTGACATGTCTGATGTGATGAATCTCATCCCCAGCAGGGAAAAGGCACCACATGGATGGAGCAGATAAGCTGTCACTCATAGATCAAGCAGGGGACATTTTCCATCCCTGCATTGTGGATCACCTCTTGGTTCACCATATGATCTTGGGGTTGATACCGTCATGGACGAATCCAGTTACGTAAGATAGTCAGTTGAGCAGAAGATTTACATTGGTAGCACCACCTGCTGTATCACATTTTATTCTGATGACATCATTATAGGAAATTTGTGACTGCAACAGAAAAGCACTTCAATTGCCTTGCTTTTGAAATCTGCATTAAAAACAGTTGAATCATTATCGTCTCCTTAACCGAGCAAACCAGTTTACCATTCACAAATGTAGTGATACCCGAGATTGCGATAACCCAATTTGGCTTCCCTTTAAATAAACCAAGCAGCTTAAATGTTTCAGTCTCACTTTAGGGAAGATTTAATGTTATTGGTCTTCATACATACTTCTTTATGACTGTAAAATGTATTACATTGTCAGCCGAAGTGATCCTGAGTTTCAACTGAATAATAGATGTCATGGAAAAACCAAAACAAAAGAATACACAAAAGAGTCTCCATGACAAAAATTCAAACATAAAGGGATTGGAAAATATCATCCAATTCTTCAGTTTTTGTTGTTAATGCAATATTTTCCAGTGAAAACCAACAAGGCAAGCTGATCACATCTATTCCAAAAATTGGTCATTCAAACACAGATATAGACTTCATTAGAACAATTTTGGAGTTTGAGCAAAACCTCTCGTGACATCTCAGAACATCATTTTGTCCCTTACAGCTGTCTTGCTTCTTTGGTACCCTGACCCTGCATGTTTTAGAAGTATATCTGCTCCAACACATCTGAATCAGACAAATGGGCTGTCACCAAGCTGCAGAAGCCCGAAGTCAAAAGAAAGCTAAACAAAAGCAGAACCTTGAAAATTAAACTGCAGGACTGGAGTTGATCCTCTGGTGAATGTTGAACAACCAATCTCATACACAGAATAACAGACAAAAGGCAGAAGTCAAACATGAACTATGTCTTCAGTAGCAAAAGCTCCAATTGTTGTGTTGGAAAAACACATGTGAACCCTATTGAGCTTGACTGTGAAAATGGGACTTTCACAAAGGCTCCAAAAACTTGATGTGACGTGATGTGTAAATAAACAATGACCTTGAGTGGGTCACCTGTTGGCAGTGGGGTTTAAAACTGCATGCCTCTGACTGATGACAACGCTAAGTCCATATTTGAAGTCCATACACTCTGATTTTCACAAGGAAATTAGAGTACATGGCACAACGAGGGTGACCTATTTACTCAGAACAGATCCTCACATAGCTGATAATGTGTGATTCTCTTCGGTTTGGACAGATGAGCTCACGCAGCAGTGAACCTCAGTCCTGAATCCCACCACAATTGGTCGCCTCAGGCATAAATAGATTCCTGTCCACTGCAAACTAAAAAGAAAGAAACCTTTTCGGTGTACCTGTACCTCATGAAGAATGGGAGGTATCTTATCCATTTGTTTTATTTGAGTTCAACACTCAGTGAGTGGGTTACACAAAATTTAATTCTCAGATTGCCTGGTATTCAAAAAGCAAAATTAGAATTCGACTAAACTCACTTGCACCATGCACTTGAAAACCCTGAATCCCATCACCACACATTTCCAACTGGGTTCGGGTTGAGTGTAAATAAGGGTTTAACAAGCTGTAAGGCCGATGCCACGGTCGTCAACACATTGGTTAATGATCATGCTTAAAATCTGTTGTTATAATATCACATCCCATATAAAATGTTTCAGTGTAAATGAGATCCATGCGCACAGATGTAAAGGAGCTGTATGCATGGCTGATTGCATTATGCACATGGATCTCGTTTGCACCTGTGTGTTTTGGCGGGGATTTGCTGCTACGGTCATTTGTCGAAAACCAAACCATGTGAAGATGTCTTGTGAATCCCATGAATTATGATTATTTTGTTCATGTCAGGTCCTTCCTCAATAGAAATTAATGCACCGGGGCAATCAATGAGCTGTGTATTCATATATGTCAAGGTTTGTTGCCTAACGCGCCCATCGATATGACCAGTGTGTCGAGAACTGAAAGGAACATTCTCAGGTGCAGTGAGAAAAGCTCAGTGTCAGAATAAATGAGTCAGTTTCCATGGTAACAGAGGAGTACACAGCCATGGTAAATAGTTCTGCACATGCGCTGGTAAACAATAACAACAATGTTTGCCTTCGGAGTAGCACGACTCCCAGTCCATATTCTCCTGGGACTTGGTTTTAGAGTTGATAAAGTCAGGATTCAGTCCAGCCTGAGTAAAGTTTGTGTTTCTCAGCTGTCTTGATTGTTTCACTTTCTGAGCTTCCTGTTTTATTAGCCACCAATATTGGCAATCCAACTTCGTCGTCTGTCCGGAAGAATATCCATGAATGCATTAACTATTGTGAATGTTGTTGTCGCCATGTACTGTATGCATTTGTGTTTTCATTACAAACGCAAACAACATCCTCGACAAGAGAACGACGTCATCTTTAGGGTTTCAGCTGTTGTCGCGTAAACGGACATAATTTTTCAAACGAGTGAAAACATTTTTTTTCTAAAACAAAAATGCTAAAAAACAATGTGTTTTCAGTTGAAACACTCACTGACAAACAAATCTAAAATGTGAATTCTGTAATATAAAGTTTGCAGGCCTCCTGGTATGGAGTTATATTTTACACATATTGTACGACAATGGTTCCCAATCTGGGGTTTAACACCCTTGTTTGTGTGCGTGTGTGTGTGTGTGTGTGTGTGTGTGTGTGTGTGTGTGTGTGTGCATCCACTAGCATTTTTTTCTTCACTGTAAGGTTCTGGGAAATCTGAAACGGTGTTTGATCGAGTAGAGTTTTCGGCGGGAACAAAAGGTGGGGATCACGTATAATAGATGTAACTGGTAAAATGACTGGAGTGGATGCTGGCTAGGTTGAATGTTTTATTCTGTCTTAGACTATTCAGACGGCCATATCTCAACTCCATTAAAACTTCTGAAGTGGTTGAAGCGTCTCGCATGTAAAAAAGATTTTCGGTCACGACCCTTGTTCTGGTGTGTTTTCTTAAACCAGCATATATACTTTATCTACTGGTTGGTGTAGAGGTTCCCCCCCCCCCCCCAGATCCACAGTGACAAGCAACATTAAGGATGAAGTGTACCAGCAAGCTCAAATTCTCAGTACAGACAAGAGAATAATAGTTTCCCTCATCAACATTCTTTCCACGCTGAATAAAACACTGAATGGATGTAGTGATTGTGCAGAAACAGATACAACACAGAGTTTTATGGTAATGCAGCCGAGGGTGAATAGAAAAAGCAAACAAGTCTGTTGGTTTAGTGGCTGACTTTTTATTTCACAAGTTAACTAGTTTTTTTGAACAATTGTGTCTTTGAATGGGTTTTGAAAGATGTCACACACTGCATAGTGATTCAGACAATTACATGCAATCAAAGAAAGATGTGAATGTTAATTATTTTGGACTTGACGATAATGAAGAACTCATTGGCTGTTCTGAGAAAAGCAGCCCCATCCATACACAGCGATTTAAGCTTGGGAATGAGTCTGCTCAGCACACAGCATTTTTCACACCGACATTAAATATTTATCACGTTCAAGGTGAGAAAACTATTTTGAACACCTAATGCATCAAGCTACACAAAATTGCTGCCCACTTTTTTTTTTTTTTTCTTCCTACTGACATTTGCAATAAAAATAATCACACGTTGGCATTTGGAGATGTGAAACTTAACTCATCTCTTGGATCTACCGTGGGAGAAACGCTGGGCGAGTTCTTCTCTCTATCCTCTTCTGGCCTCAGACAGCCTGACACCAAATGTCTGAGGAACTAAACATGAGGCGAGCCAACACACTGTGTGCAGCCAGCTCAGCACTCAGGCATCGAGAAGTGACATTCGCATCCGTGTGCTGGAGCAGGGTACAGTAAGATCTCATATATATATATATAAATCCTTACTTTTCAAATGATACACAATACATTTCATTTACATCAAAAAATACATTTCATTCTACTAATTTGCCAATTGACCATAGCAGAGAAGAAGAAGTTGAAGTAATCAGTACCTATAGAATGCTTCACTGTGCAGTACAGTGCTGAGCACACACTTTTTTTTTTTTTTTTTACAACTAAAGGTTATGCTTTGTCTAAGCTGCAATTTATATTTCCCCCTGTTCTCCTGTGTAACAACGTCTTAGATTCATGACATAAAAAAGGAAAAATGTATGGAAATAATTTCAGTCGGTACTTGAATTTATCGTTCTGAAACAACCTCTGTGAAGGTTTTTTTTTCTGCCACTCAAACTTATTCTGTTCCCAACTTTATCTCAATAGGAAGGTTATTCTATTCTATTCTATTCTATTCTATTCTATTCTATTCTATTCTATTCTATCAGGCAGGTGGGAGATAAACAGATATGATTGGGTGTTAAGTTGTAATGAGAATGAAGACAATGTTTTATTTATTATTCATAGATTATATATTATGAATATCATCCATTCATCTTCTTCTCCACTCAGTGTGTATGGGGTCGCGGTTGCTGTACAGAGAGAAAAGAATCCCAGGCACCTCTGTCTCCTGCAACTTCCTCCATGTCTCCTGGGGGAACTCCAAGTCGCTCCCAGACCAAGCCAGAGATGTTGACTCTCCTGTCAGTCCTGGGTCGACCTCGGGGCCCCCTCCCAGTCTAATGTGCCTGGTAAACCTTTAAAGGGGGGTGGCCAGGGGGCATCCTAATCAGATGAACCACCTCGACTGACTTCTCTCTATGTGGAGGATCAGCGGCTCAACTTTAAGTCTCTCTCAGTTTGGCTGAACTCCTCACGAATGTCATTCTTTATGAATGGGATGTAGACCGAACGGTAAACGGAGAGTTTTGCTTTACAGCTCAGCTCCCTCTTCACAGTTCTGTACAGTCTCACGACCCCTCCTGCCATCATTTATGGAATACAAAAGAGAGAAAAGAAATGGTACGGAATAGTTAAGTCTACCTGATTTTGTTTTCATACCTGTTATATATCTGTTTCAATGTTGTTTGGTGTTTCTTGTGTCAAGCACAGATTTAACAATTGTGACTCTACAAATAACAACTACTTCAAAACTTATTTCAATAGAAATATCTAGTAGATATAAAATTATAAAAGCAAGATACCCACACCAAAGAAATAAAACTGAAATATTTGTGCTTTGTACGATGCAGCTCAATAGTGGTTCAAATATTTACGCCTCAACTTTCTTTCTAAGCTTTCACTGTTTGTCCAATTTTGTCACTTTACTTCAGAGGCAGCCTTTGAAAAAGAAAGCAACAACAAAAGAGACATTGTCTATTCTTTTCTATCAATGTAATAAACACAATCATTAGCTTCCAAATGACGTCGAGAACCTTCCCGCTGTTTTATCTGCCGATCTTGTAGCTGTGTCACTGAGCCATTTAGCATCCAGCAAGGTGCACTTAGATCTGCTTTATAAAACTGCTTTCCTTGAAGTAGTTCATGTTCTGCAGCTGAATACACTGGCCTGGCCCGATCTGCTCTTGCACATCTACCCCCCCCCCCTTCGGGATGCGACATGCATTTAAAACATCAGACCAAGTGCTACAGCCTCTTCACTTTGTCCAAACTGTTCTCTGGAGTCTCTCCGAGGAGTTCCCGTTTCGATCCAGTTTGCTTTCTCCTGCAACTTCAAGTGACTGAGCTGTAACGTGCAGTGATGCAGAAGCAGCCAAACTTGGCATGAAAGTCTGCCGGAGATGTGTCGTACAGGGGGACGAGCCGGAGAGCTGCTCCGACGCGCACTCCAGCTCAGAACCTTCCTTTCTGGTGCTTCAAGTAATCATTTGAACAAAAGACAACAGCTCTCCCTCCATGGTTTTATTTTCAGGATTTCATAGAGAAATTGTGTTTCAAGGACAAAGTTTTCGCCTCTTCTCTCCATCTCGGAGGCAGAGTTAACTTTCCGTGACTTTTACTTTACTCTGTTTGTATGGGAAACCAGAGCAACTGGAAATGCTAAGGCCTCAGATGAAAAAGAGTGCGGGCCTTGATGCTCGTGTTCACTGTAGTGCAGTTAGATGTCGAAGCATAAAAACCATGAACCCAGTCAAAATGTGTGAGGGACTGCGAGGATTACCATCACCAGCAGCTGACTGATGCTACAGATGATGTACAGAGGTATGCAGCAGATCCAGTTTTGTGGTACAAGTGACATTCTATGTCACGCTTCAACAGAAATTTCTAAGCAAAGAGAATGTGAGAATAGAATCATCTTATAACTATCTCTGAAATAAAGAAGTGATTCAGACAATGCACAAAGGCTTTGGCTTTAAATGAGGGGAGATAAAAAGCTTGGATGAGTCATATTTCCCACCTGCTTTTGTTTATGCAGTTAATGAACAAAAGCGAATATTAGCCAATATCATGAAAATAAGACTGGGCCATCAATCTTCTGTACCAGTACAGAAAGGCCCCGAATGAGCAACCATTTCACCATGGGGCAAGTTAGAGTTAAACACAACTGCTGTTTGCATGCAGTTCTGCGAATGTCCAAAATATTTATTATGTTTGTGTGTGGGTTTTTTTTTAAGCTTCTTTTGCTTTGTCGTATAAAGAAGTCCTTGTTGTTTTATTTGATATGCTTGTTTTATTTGGAATGGAACCACTGGAATGTACTGTTTGTGTGTCAGTTAGTGTGATTCACAGTAACATAGATGAAGTGTTGTCTGTTTTTAAGTTTTCTATATGGAGTATCCAATACTTGGTATGCATGGAAAGTATCATGATCAAAATGAATTAAAGTACATCTATAATCATACTCTTGTTTGGATTACCTGCAGATATAGAGGAAGAAACGCAATTTAAGGTATTGCAGTAAATTTGAAGAATATATAAACAGGTCCCCCCCTTTTAAATTGCGAAAACTGCTCACAAATGGATGAGTCTCACGGATTCTCATCATCTGTGATATGAATCATGTTTTTTCTCCAATGACGGCAATGGAAAGCACTCCAAAAACACACGACATTGTTGCAATCATCGGAGAGAAAGAGTTACGTCATTCTCATGTCAATGCAGCGATTGAGTCCTTGGACAATTTGTAGGGCGGCTTTGTCGAGGAGGCCACTCTCATCATGACTGATGTGTTTCATGCTAAAAAAAAAACAACTAACAAAAAGGACCATAAGGAAAGCTTTGGTTTGGCTTCAGCCACCTTTCCCTCTCAGATGAACGCTGCTCGCAGAGAGCTTCGCCATCAAACACCCTCACTGCGACGGTCAAGTTCAGGCCTGTACTGACCTCCTGGGGTACTTGTGAACACACAAGAGCCGCGTATGACTCATCGCACCAGTGGCCTTTTTTTTGTTTGTTCCTCAGAACCGATCGTTTGCACTTGTTACCTTGTGAATTTGTCATCGTAATGAGATGAGAACAAGGGTCTGCAACCTTTCCCATTAAAAGAGCCATTTCTGTTGCTTTCCACCGAATAAGACTCTTCTGGAGCCACAAAACACGTTCAATTATAATGTATCACACAGGTCATGAAGTTATTTTTTAGTTTTGCTGAATGTACATTCGAAGTGCCATTCACTTCAACTTTATTTATATAGCACCAAATGCAACACAGTCATTCTAAGGTGCGTTTTTTTAACAGAGAAAGAGAATGACATTGTAGAATTGATTAATTAATTTCAACCTTTTAAACCATTTTAGCCATGAGAGTCTTTTACAAAATAACTTCATATTGTGATGATAAATGACAAAAGAAACATCGATGATCTGAGACACGGGTTTACAAGTAGTTGCATTCAATTTAGTGTGTGTGGGTCTTTCCCTTCATAAATTTTTGATCTTAAGGGAATTTCACCCACCATCCATAAATTACATAAAGTACAGTGAAGAGTGTGAAAAAGAAGTGGAACCAAAGTGTGGGTGTGTAGATGTTGCTCTGATGCCAGAGGTCACAAGAAAATGAGAGCGTTTTGAAAGAAAAGCAAAAATAAAACATACCAGGTCATCCAAAGCTAAAAAACCTCACAAAAAGCCCATTGTAAACTGCTTCCATGTACATGAGTTTACAGCATTCAAATGGAATATTCAGGTAATATTAGATAAGTTAAACAACAGTAATGCATGCTGACAATTCAAATTATGTTATGGCATAAGTTAAAAAGGTTAAAATAGATTACAGAGTTTGTTTAATTATTAATAGGTCTTCACATATGAAAGTGAGTAATAGAGTAAGGAGAGATTCTGACATTGGTGCATTTCTGTAAAACATTTCAAAGAGGAATATCACTTAATATGCTGCACCAAGAATGGTCCACAGTGCAAAAAAAAAAACCAAGGTCCAATATCACAGAGATCATTAGGGGATGCTGATAATACGATGTGAAGAAAATATAGGCAGATACTGCCCTCAATCTGAGTGGCAGCAGCAATGATAAATGTTTGATTCATTACCTGTCAGTTCGGCAAAGCCGGTTTGGCAGAAAAATATAGGTGTAAAATGTAAATGGTCGATGTGAACATCACATGCAAGAGCTTCAAACGCGAGCTGTCAATGCAACCGGAGGCCCAGATGCTTGCGGGAGGTAATGTAGTCTCTTTCATACACCAACAGATGGGCGCTCACGCATCAGTATGAGTGTCTGTTTGTGTGTACACTGAATTTTTTAAACGTTTGTCGTGCGTCCATTCACTTGGGGAAAAAAAAAAACCACGCGCGAAGCGACCCCCTCTAAGGTCACACCCCCGAAATAGATGCCTCTCTCTCCGATCTCCTCTGGGACGGCAGTCACAGCTGCTGGGCCTCCACCGCTGTTCACACACCGATGATTATGTTGCAGCTCACATTGCCCCCCTACACCACGGCCCTGGTGGTCCGTCACAGTTGCAGCTGACCGCACACGGGCAATTTGAAGGCTCTGCGGTGTCGATAAGTACGCCGCCGTGTATGTGCTGACGAGGTGAAAGGTACCTGGGAGCTTCACTTTGACTTTAAATAGAAAATAAGTATAGAGTCTGGCACGCAAGGCTGCATATTTTAATGTGCTTTCACTGGCATTAGGGGACGTATGAGGGTGAGTGCGGGCTTAATAATGTATGAGAATTGTCTATAAGCTGTTGCCGAGCGATTATAGCGCTGACATTTCTGACTTTAATTTCCAATATTTGCGGGAAGACGCATATCAAGGCGTGCAGCCGTTCATGGTCATTATGTACAAGGCCGACATGCAAACTTCCACCTAGAGACTGCGACTCATCCCTGGCTCATTAACTTCAAGGAGGAGGTTTTCGGGTTTTCCGCTGGGTGTGGTTGTGGCCACCTGCTCCTTCCATCATAATCGCTAAATTGATTTCATTACTGGTGTAATTGGATGGCTTTCATGTGCCTCTGAAGGAATCCAAATCACTAGAAATGCCGGTGTAAATGCTTGACAGTCGATCCTCCTCCGACCTGCTGAAAGTTTGCTGCTCCAACATAATGGAGTTTAAATTGGGAGAGGAAACACTCTCAGCGATCACATGAGGATAAATCAGATAAATCATTTCACATTAGGGCTCCAAAATATTTTTAAAGACCAAAACATCAAAAACTGAAATTTAAATGTTGTAAAACCTCCCAATGGTTCGATGCGTTCAGAAATGAAGCAAACTACA
Organism: Blennius ocellaris; assembly: GCF_963422515.1. Classification (NCBI taxonomy): domain Eukaryota; kingdom Metazoa; phylum Chordata; class Actinopteri; order Blenniiformes; family Blenniidae; genus Blennius; species Blennius ocellaris. Next base: position 4,066,162 of record NC_137666.1, read on the forward strand.
GTATAGGCTTTTTTCAGGGATCAGACCACCATGTGCTGTCAAAACCACTCTATTGCTGATTCTCTACTGGTATTCCCTCATTTTATACTATATAACCAACATAAATTTATAATATTTGCTGATGAAAAGTTGTGAGACAATCTAAAAAGAGGGGAGACCAAATGGACCAAATCAGATCAAATCAACATCAATGCCTCTGAATAACTGTTTCTGATTTCATCAATGGTACCTCTCGTGTCTCCCTCTCTCGTAGGGCTTGGGGCTACGGATGTGTTCATTACATTCAGTGTATAAATAAAAAGACGTTCTTTCTGTGCAGACTGTCGCTTGGTTGTGCTGCGATTGGAGGTCTAATCTTGTGCGGTACAAAAATATGATGTCTAAGGCTACAAGACTAGAAAACCAGCATGTCAGGCTTTGGATGCAGGACAAACTAGTACAGAGTTATTCACAAATGTCACATGAAACATATATAAGGGAGTGGGTAATATACAAGAAGCAGGTGGTTATAGTTGATCGTTTTTTTAATTTCTGCATTTTTTTTCCTGCAAATCTATTCAATTCAATTCAACTTTATTTATATGCACCAAATACAACACAGTTATCTCTAAAACAAACTATAAAAGGTTAAAGTATTGCTGGACACTCAGGTACATTTAGGATAGTTTGCCTGCTTACCACATATTATATTTGATTAAAAACACAATACAATTAAAAACCATTGCAAGTTAGTCTGTACCACTATAGAAAAGCAAGTAACACTTCAGTAAACATAAACAGGAATGAAGGTGAATCATGTGTCATGTTGGGTGTACCAAAAAACAATTATTTGTTGTTGTGATTTATATAATATTGACTGTCATTCCCGACCATATTATTCAAAGATTTTTACATTCCAAATATCGATGTGACTTCATTCACTGTTTCATGTGATTGAAGCTTCTGTCATCTGTACACAATAATTAAAAACGATTTCCAAATCAATTGATCTATTTAGCTTTCTTGATACAAACTAACTATAGTGAAAACATTATGTAACTATATCATATATATACCAGTCATACATGCCATTCTGTGTATATCATGTCTGAATGTGTCTCAGCTCACATCACCTTTACATTTACACAAAAACAAATGAGCTTCAACACTCGCATACAGAAGTAAAAATGATTCATTACTGCATATGAGTAATGCAAATCGAATTGATGAGGGCTTTTGAATATATCAATATTTGCGTGAGAAAATGGATTTAAAATGCACCCTCTCTTTCAAGTTGGCACGAAAAACAGTTTCCCCAAGCATTTCTCACGCACCTCTATGGGGATTCATGCGATCAAACACATTGCAGCATGTGTGAACGAGTGCGTTATAAGTCAAACTACAATCACAAAGAACAAATGAAAATCTATTGTATTAGTCGTGTTGCAGCTGGCGACTCGCACAGCTCAGGCAGAGGTCATTACTTTTAATTTTCTTTAACAGATGTTGTGAATGCAATACGTTGTAAGTAATGCTTGTTCATTTAGAAATGGGCAGCCGCTACCCAAGGTCGGGTGAGTTTCTGATCGTGACGGTTATATAAGCGTATGCATGCACACAGCAGCAGCAGAAGGGCTACAGTAAGTGTGTGGTACTCCGGTTTCCAAATGGTCAACTGCATCTCCAACACAGTAGCATTGTGTGGGCGGTCAAAAAGCTCCGGCCCCTCAGGTCTCGGATCCTCGGTACATGGGAATGTGATATTAGGCATTGAAATGTATGGTGTGCACAAACTGCCTCAGACCTGATAGATTCTGCAGGATTCTGCCTGTCGAGGGTTCGAATTCCGATTCGGAATTCAGTTTGTCAATATAGTTGTGCACATTTCAGTATAAAGTGAAATGCCGTCAGGAAAAGCATCATAAAACCTGGACAACAAAGGAAACATATACATATATATATTTTTTGTCTTTGTTTTTGTTCAAATAGCAATTGGACTGGCAGATAGAGCTGAGCTTTGCCTGGCCTCAGATAGCAGATCTATCCTGCTCTGTTGAACTCTGAGTTGTAAGAAATATGATTTTATGCACCCCAGATGAACAATTTCATCCTCAAGCAGCTCCATGTTGCACAAGGATAAAGAAAATTAAGAGCACCAACTCTGAAAATGTAGACAGAATTTCAAACAAGAAGACAAACAACAGTATCTCCAATAAACTGTAGATTTTTCAACAGGGATAGTTACAATCGACAGCAGGTACAGTGTCTGACTGGGCAGAACCAGTGACGTTAAAATGGGTACGAATGAACTGTTGTAGCTCTGCTTCTTAGGTGGGTTGAGACTCCTACAGTTTTGTGTGAGATGTTGTGCATGAGAGAGCTCCTTTTTGCCAGGATCCCCCCTAAACAACTAAATGTTAAGGATGTAAGGGAATTCGGCCTCAAACAACGACCAGTGACTGAAACCAAGCCCAAAGGCTACGAGAAATAAATACATTAAAAAATAAATACATTTGAAACTAAATGATCTTCAAGTAGACAGGACCACCATTATGCTCAAGATGCACCTGCCCCTGCAGGTCTCATAGACATGTTGCCCATCTCATGCAACCAAGCCATCAACTGAAATATTACACTTTACTTTGAGAAACTATTTCCCTACAAAAACATTCACAAGAGCTACTTATCATCACCATCTTTCAGTCCCACTAAAGTCCTCAAATAATGGAAATCCCGTGAATGATCATCCCTTTAATCTCAGTCACACTTGGTACGTTCCACTAAATTCCTCATAAAAGGATTAAGGACCTCCTTCTTCGTCTTTGCCAGTCAGACCTGGAACCTGCTGATGAGCTGGAGGAACACATGTTGACAAACATTTTGGGTGCAAATGAAGAAACGAAGAACACGGTTATGTAAGTATTTACTGATCTTTAGAACCAATATGCAAGTACGCAGAGCAACCAATTGACATAACACTGAAATAAAAAAGTGGGAAGTGAAGTAGTCAGTCCCACTGCTTCAAGGTAGAAGTCACTTTCTAATAAAATCTTCCGGAGCCAGAAAACACATTTAATCAAAAAAGGTTCACACAGCCTATAGAGTCATTTATATAATTTTGCTAAATGTACATTTATGACGATTCATGACTACAGTTTAGATATAATTCAGCTGTTTGAGCTTTTGCCGTTTAAACACTTTTAGCCCATTTTAAGTTGTTCATTTAACGTTGTTGTTTTAACCATTTACAATTTTGATCATTCTTTTTTTTTTTTTTTAATAGTCATGTAAGCCATTTTAGCCATTTTAACGGTTTGACCAGGTTTTGTTGCGTTCTTGAGTCTTTCATTTTGGCACATTTTTTTTCCTCCCAACACATTCTGGCTTTTAGCAATTTTTGCAGTTATAGCATTTTTTTTACCAGGATTTTTTTTTTTTTCGGAAAAGGCTTGCAAATATTGAATACAAAAGATAATAATGGAATAGAAATTGTTCTGAATATACTTTTTAGAATGCTTCAGACAGTCAATACAGAGGAACTGAAGAGCCACAGGTTGCAGACCCCTGGTATAGTTCTTTTTTTAAAAAACATTTGATTAACTTGTCCTTCTAGCCCTGCCATAGCAGACTGTTATTATTTAATGTATTTTTTATTTATTTTTTTACTATTGTAATACCATTCTATACTATGGAAATATAGTTGTTGAGGATCAGCCTGGACTCTTCTCAACACTCAACACCCATCGAGCCAAATAGTCGTCACAACATGTTCGGTGAAGTGTATTAGCCCATTTGTTTGTTGAAAAAATTGAAAATGGTTCGTGCTTGAAAGCCAGAGAAACATTGCGCTGCAAGAAGTCGGTTCCTCAGCAGAAGGGAGACGTTTTTCAACAGTTTCTCCTCATGTGAACCCAGCGATGACTGCTTTTTTTCTCGAACTCCACAGGAGTTGACAGAGGTGACCTCCAGCAATAAGTCCCAATGATGCCAGAGAAAGGTGAGTCATTTTTATGAGTGGCTCCCCTGGCATAATGAAGGCTGAGCATCTTGTTAGGTGAGATTATTGAAGGGAAAATAACTGACCTGTCAACCTTATTAAGTGAAAGTGATAAACTTGCTCCAGAGGACAGAATTAGAAGTCGGCTTGGGGGCATTTCAGGCAGACAGGTTCATTTTGGAGTTTTCGGGAGACATTTTTTTTAATAAAGTGGGGCCAATTAAACAAAGCTTCACATCTCATTGTGGCAGGTTACAAAAGTCCGACAGAGAGTCTTTTTCCTTTTTTACTGCGTCAGTTGTCTAGAAGTGGAATCTTACTTTACAAGGCAGGTGGTAAAAATGTTAACATCACAGTTAAGTAGTACATAGTGAATGTATTTTTGCTCAGAGGTTTGAGAAAAAACTGCATAATGATTCATGACAGCTTTATCTGCAGTGTTGGCTTTGAATAGTTTTAGACCTCCAACGTCGAACACCTTGAAGTTACAAGCCATCCAGACTTCATCTGGATCAAACCTGCTTTATATTCCAGAGTTGGAACCAAATGTGCAGAAGCTGCTTTTAGTTTTTTGTAATGCATCAATCATTTGGATTAAACTCCCTGAGAATTGCAGGACGGCTCCCAATCTGGGTTATTTTTTAAAGGCTGAAGACTTTTACGTTTCCTGCTGATTTTCAGTAAAGACAGTATTTATTCCATATTTTTATACGCCTTCTCATTTCTCTTGTCAAATGTACGTACTTGCTTGTTAATGTAAAGCACTTTCAGTTGCATTGTTGGCAAAATGTGCTATACAAATGAAGCTGCCCTGCTGTGCCTTATGGCTTTTGACAGTCATGTAACTTACATACTTGTGAGTGATGGCCTTAATGAAGTTAGTAACACAGTTGCATTTACTGAAATGTTTTACTACTAATAGTACAGTTTTTGTTTCTTTTTATTACTTCATAAATGCCTTTCAAGAAAAGTTTTGAGCATCTAAAATAAAAAAAAGAAGAAAAAACAGACCTGATTTAAGTGTCTGCACCATCCCCTTCAAACTCACCCTTTACAGCGATTTACTGCTCCGACAATGCAATAAACGCTCCCAGGATGTACTTTTTTTCCACCTATATTGTCTGTGATTCACCTTAGATTCCTTCCCTTTAGTTCTGACTTCCTGTTGGGAGACAGAAAAAGTCATTCGTTCGGGGAATGGGGAGCGATGATCACACCGACAATTCATGCGCTTTCAATTCTGAAGCTTTTTTTAGTGACGCAGCACCCAAATACACAAAATATAGTACTTGACACATTTTTTTAATAAGTAATAAATACTTCATGAAGTACCTAGTGAATGCTTATCATATGTAATTTGATCAAAAATAGTTTTCCGAAGGTGAAACGAAGGACCCAAACATTGTTGACTGCACGACTGACTGGTTTTTATTGGTCTGTGTTCTGTCACAGCCGTCCAATTTTAGATCGCAGCATGACGTGATTGTATCTCCACAGGTTGAAAAATACCTACAGTTGAACCCAAATGAAAAATGGATATTGAGGCATAAGGTGTGCAGTCCTTCATTAAGAAAAAAAAAACAATTTTCAATATTTCTTGAACAGCTTGGGGTAAAAATGGAAACCATTAGGTTCTGAGGATGCATGACACTGATGTATTCGCAATAGCACGACAAATTAGACGTTATGTTCTCTCACCCATGACGACATACAAATCAAATAAGTAAGCGGTAATTCATGACCACCGGTCAGGGTAGCGATTTAGATTTACCAGTATACTAAATTTAGTGGGAAACAAGAGCTGCTTTTCCTGCTTTCTGGAAGGACACACCGTGTAGTCAAAGTGTATCGCAAGTCAAATGCTTTATATTTGAATTACGGATGAAAATTCACAACCGAGCCTCATTATTAGTCGGACTGACATCTATCCCACAGCATTTCCATTATGCAGGCGAAACATAATATTCCTCGTACGTATCGAGTGCTATGTTTCAGAGCCGGCAGCACTGATTGAGTGCTTTCCATATCTCCCACAATATGGAAAGAAATGGAAACGATCTCATTGAACAATTAAGCTTTTCTATCTGAGCTCAGTCACTCTTTAAACTTGTTTAATTTTATATTGGATGTCAATTCGTAGTTGTAATTTTTCATATTGGATTACATGTTACTATCATTACAGGGAAGTGTCCATTTAAGGCCCGCATTAAGGCCTTTATGTTGCATTATCCACTTCACTGCAGGGAGATAGTTAAAGAAAGAAAACGCTTGGAGTGGATTCAAACCCAGGATGTTACAATTAGATTTAGAACATTTGGGTTGACTGAGATTGTGAGTTAACCTTCTATTTCTGTCTTCACCCTTGACTTCCGTGGACAGAGGTGAAAGAACTCATCATGGTGCTTGACTTTAGTGAGCATCGGTTCCTCCACAGAGGCTCCCGAGTAAAGCTTAATGCACATATTAATTAGCTCCAAGTCTTCTCAGTATGCATTCTGCATTAGTGTAGCTCTCACAGGTCTGAACATTTTTGATCTACATTTTGACTTAATATATTTCAAACATCAGTTGTTTTTTTCTTTTCTTTTCTTTTTTAAATTGTGTTGACATTTACCAGAATATACACTTATGCAGCAACCTGGTGTCAGGATCTTCCAGTTCTACTGGTGTAATAATATTTCAGATCTTCTTTATTGTTAGAATGTATTTAAAAACAAGTTTTTGTTTATTTCCCTCCCCATCAGGCCCCATCGCAGCAGCTGAACTCAGTCAGCATTGGCTGTGCTACAGCTAATGTTCTCCACAATAGCTTGTTCCATCAAGTGTTAAGTAGGCCATGACAGAGAGCCAGCAGGCACAAAGCAGAACCCTGGAACCTGCCCACCTAAACTGAGTGCAGCCATTTTTAATGTTACTTATTATATCTGTTCTCGTTGCCAAATGGCTCTCCCACGACTTTTCAAATGTCTTTGGCATGACAAAGTCGGAAACAGTCCTCTTGCGCGATCGCAAACAAATTTACTTCGCATGCATTAGTCTGTTAACATTACCTTGCCCTGACTGGAGGCACCTGCTCTGTCCTGGAGTTTGTTTTAAAAATGATGGCAAATATAGAATAATATAAAAGCAAAAAAAGTAATTTTAGTTGTTAGTAAAAAAATTGTTAGAAAAGGTATTTTCCTGCATTCAGTGGCTGCTTGTTTACTTTATAGAATAAAAGGCAATACATTGGGGAAGCCTTTCAACACAGCAACCATATAAACAGTTATTGTGTCATTGTTCAATGTGGCGTAGCTATGAAACCGGATTTGAATCCTCCCACAAGGTCAATCAGCATCTCTGTCTCAATCGGGCCTTGTGTTATTATTATGAGCAAATTGACAACAATAATACTGTAAAAATGAATGTAATTTCTTGAATAAAATAAATATAATAATTAAATAAATTAAAGCACTGCACACATTGTTTACATGTTGTGAGAATTTGATATATTGTTCACTTTTCAGAGTCAAGCTATTAACCGGCGTCTTTCAACAGATGCTGAACAATATAGTTTATTTTGAAAATAGTCCAAAGAAATCCAGAGCGCAATTAAAGTTTGCCGCTCGGTGTGAGGGAAACGATGTGTGATGTGAGCTTGTGTTTAGAGTTTCACTCCGTATTCATGAGAGGTGCTTGTTACTTCATTTATTTATTTTTTTAATATATCTATTTGATGTGTTTGCGACTTTACCTGTCTGCTGGTAAAGTAGCTTTAATCACGCAGAGGTTACATTTATACATTTTTTTTGGGGAGAGTACAGTCTTGAAAAAAAATCAATATTGTAATCAATATTATAATTGTGACATTCACTGTTATTTTATGCTTAGTGCTTCTCATTACCTTTAGTTTTGATGAGTATAAATTGAAATAATCTCATTATCGCGGGAGATATGTGGCTGGGGTTCCGTCACCTGCCTCCGCGAGACCAATCAGAGAAATTAATGCAGTCACTTGACGGCACACAAACTCTCAATTACTGATTCATTTAGTTCCAGAATAGGATCCAATTTCTGCTTCGGTCACTCACGTTCAGTTGATTATTTATTTCAGTCGGTTTTAATCAAAGTATAGTATTACTTTCACCCAATATACCTTCTCAATGCCTGCTATGTTCTTTTACTTGAACGGTATTATGCAATACTTTTACTTGAGTAACCACGATTTGTTGTTTATATTTTCTTCAGAAATAATTCAAAGCGTGTAGGCCAGAGGGAGGGGGTGTATATCTACAATCCCCCCCCTACAAATTGCACCCTGACCTCTTGTTTGTCAAAGATAAGGGCAGCAACCAAAGCAGTACACACGCTGACTTCTACAGAACATTACAATCGGGGTACGGCACAATATACAAGATATAATAAACCGATTCTTTGTGTCCAGAATTGGCATTTTCTGTCACTGTATGCATGAGTTTTCTTCAAATACTCTGGTTTGCTGCCACAGTCAAAACATGCTTTTTTGGTTCATGAGTGTACCTACGAAAGTGTGAATGTGTGTGTGCGCCTCTGTGTTTCCTGTGTTAGACTCTCGCGACCCTGAATTTAACAATTTGGTATAAAAAAAAAGTGGCTGCGAGATTTATTTGGTATTTTCAACAGTCTATTAAGACATTTTTAAGTGCAATGAAGACGGCATTAATACTCTAATGTCAAATTTGGAGTGACTAAGTGGCAAAGTACGCATTCACCATAACAGCCTTTGAATAATTCTTCTTGGTGTTTTTTTTTTTTTTGACATCTCTTCTCTCGGCATAAAGATAGTTTCTAGTTTTCTCCAACATGTTTCCAATTAAAAGGAAACCAGCTGCCCTTATCAAAGAAAAGGTGATCCTCAGCCATTTCTCCCAGAGATTAAGTCAGTGATGCAGGAAGTTTAAGCTGCACTCATTGGCAAACAAGCATGGCTGACCAATTGAAGATGGTCTTGACAATCTCCAAAGCTTTTTTCTTTTTTGTTTTTATTAATTTCACTTCAGTAGTACAAGTTGTTAAGTTGTGCAATAGAAACTATATTACTATTAATCCAAAGTCGGGGATAATTTTCTACAGCGCATTAATGGCGAATAGATACAGTTGTGTCAGTATCAACCATATTCTTCATATCAGTGATTGGTCAATATAGATAAACTGTTCTTGCTTTTAAAAAGGATTGCATGTATTGTATAGATTTAACGTGTTAGATTAGAAAGGCTGCATGATTCAAGAGCCTCTCCTGTTCGCTGATTATCATATTTATTATCTAATAAAAAAAGTTTGTCTTCACATGCAGCTGCTTCAGTATGGATGTCCTCTGTTTGATTACAGCTACAAGTCAGGCGTCAAGCAGCAGCACGGCTGGATCAACACCTCAGAGCACCTCCTCACCCCTTCCACTGATTCACGGTTTGGAGCGGGTGAGTACTTTAATTATACTCTGTTTAACATCCAGGGGCAACCCCACCTGGTGTCACCAGAAAGAATTGCAGGCAAGGTATGTTACGAATTCCTTCAGATTACTTGCAATATTTTGTCTGTGAAATTAGCTTCCTTGCGGCGTCATTTGGAAGAGCCGAGCTGGTTAGCCGGCGCCTGGTTGTCATAATGTTGTCACTAAACGGTTGCGCGTGAGACTCACTGGACTCTGGTGTCATTAGATCTGAAATGGAACCTCACTCAAGTATTTACATTTACACTGTTAATATCTCCGAGCGTCTCTGAACCTTCTTGTTTAAAAGGTGAACTTTCCTTCCACGAGAGTGATGAACACTGATACATGAAGTCGCCCACCATAAAGAAATATCACACACGCGCCACGCAGTACATCAAAACAGGAGCAGAATAAGATGCACAAACACCTGCTGTACTATTGGGGGGGAAAAAAGGTGTTATTTAGGTATAAAGATGTAGGTTTAATGTAATGAAAAAACATCCCTCGGGATGAGCTCCAGCTCTCATTTCCTTTGGATAATCCCACAGATAGGCTCTTTATTTCACTCTGATGAAAAGAAAACAAGTTGCCATTAACAGGGCAGCAAATTGTAGCGCACAAAGCCTGTACAGACACCTCCTCTCTGAGGGGAAAATACCCCAGCGACACTAAATCACCGCTATGGATTATTCATATTAGATTTTCTTTTTTAAATTCTTCTTTCTGTCGACTCCACTGGATGCCTAATGCAGAGGTTTCCATTGTGAAACGCACGCCTTTTGTGCATCCGATCATGTTGACGGGCGCCGTACAACAGCTGCACACAGAGAGGTGTCGGAGTTAATACAGGGTAGCATGCAAGCAGGTTTGGGGCTACGGGGGATAAGCCTTTGGAGCAGCTCCTGTTTTACTGTGCCTGTTTATCCTAATGGGCTGAACCCTCGGGGGAGAGATTTGCTTCCCCGCAGCAAATAAAATTGTGGGAAGGATGTGAGCCGTGACACTGGTGCGCTGAGGAATTTGGCGTCGGGGAGATGGACAGACAGGCGGTTAATGCCGGGTCTGGCGCTCTCCTGATGCCTCGCGCACTAATGAGACAAACAATTTGAGATGAGCTGATGAGCGTTTGCCTCCTCGGTGCTTCAGCTACTCCTGTTGTGTAATGAAGCAGAGTGGCATTACCACACGCCGCCACACAAAAACAGCGATCAACACCTATTTATATTCCGTCTGGATATGGCCCAGCCCCTGTCATCGATGAGAATCGTAACTCCAATGAAAATTGATTTAAGTAAAAAAACAAAATGTTCCCTTTTGACTAACAATCAATGTGCTACAAAAATGAGAGTTCAGAAATATATATATATATATATATAGTCCCATCTTATGGCTTATTCTAGAGCAGTCCTAATTTTGTACCTGGTCCCTCAAGAAGCCCCCCTTGGTATCACAGCATCTTAACCCATTCCGTGCAAATCTGCAGTGAACAGCACCGTGGAACAAAACGGGTCAATTGCTCATCTGTTCTGTCTTGACATATGATATCAGCTCTGCCACAGTCCAGGGTCTCCTCTCTCCTGTTTCTGTTTCCTACTCTATCAGGAGCTGTCAATGGGTGATAGGTCTGTGTTTTACGCTGCCAAGTTTAGAATGTTTACGATCTGGCAGCGGGTGGCCCTAGTAGCAGAGTTATTGAGAATTAAGAAGGGCATTCTTCCCCTTTTTGGCACCGCTTTAGTTGAAATGTAGTCCTGTCATTCATGATCTAGAACTATTCACAAAAGATTCTGATGGTCATAAAAGGCCATTATTCAGTATCAGAATTCAACAAAAGTTGGTCTGAACTTGTGGAAAATTCCTGCGACCCAGCTGCCTAGTGGTGCAACCTTCTAGATATTGTTCATCAATGTACAATTCACAATTTCTTTCCTGACTCACCAGCTCACAAGAAACATGAACACTTCATTTCACTCCCTCTTGAATTACAGGCAACTACATGTTTCTGCATCAGTTTTCACTGGATTTAAAAATGAAATATTATGGATGTAATGGACTTTTGCAGGTACTGCATTTGATTTTGATACACTGTCACCTGCGCAGCATCCGATGATGGTATTTTGACCTTCATATGTCAAAAGTTCGTCCCGATTCTCAGAATTATTTGGGGATATTATTTGTATCTTGAATGCTTGAATTCAGAAAAACACCATTTTTAGAAGCTGAGAAACATTATTCTTTGATCTTATCCCACATCATTAGCCTCTGAAGTCCTTATCTTTACATCTGCAACACTTTGCATCTCCAAGACTCTTTTTTTTAATACCCAATAACACCCCCTGAACCCCTGAACAGTTGATAACTATACCTCAGTCGACAAATTGCTGGTTTTTCATCTGTTTATTGATTCTTGATACATTTTTTGCAAAAACATGTTACTAACATTGATTGTTGTCTATATGCTCCATCGTATTTTTCATACAGTCTCAACTTTTCTTGAGTTCGGGTATTTTCAGGTGACAGCGGCTCAAGACCAATTATTTGTCTTGTCGCAGCAGCAGGCAGCCTTGTGCCTTTGTGTGCTCCCTGTTAACCATGACGGAAGACAACTTTCTACCGTCAATAGCTACAAATCTCAGAACGTTATGTCAGTGGAAAAGCACAGAGCAGGGCCATTATGCACCAAGGCCAGAATATGATACTCCGTGGCCTTCTGTGACCCAGAAAAATGTAAGTTCTTGTTTTTGGGGGGTATTATAAAGCACAACGTCAGTTGGAGGAAAATGTGATTTTATAAAGCTGAGGTAATAGCCATTGTCCATCTTTTGCATCAAAACAGAAAGGCAAAGAAAAAAAAAAAGTACAATTGAAATAGATAATGTGAAATTGAAAAATGTATTTTTCTCAGTACTTTCGCGATTGGGATAAGATTCATTTTCCCCCTGATATTTCTCCATAATTGACAGCTTGTGTTATTGGTTTACAATAAGTCAACACTTAACACAGTAATCCATCGATCTACTTTTGGCATTGTGTGTCATTTGGGCTTAAATCAATCTGCGCACCAAAAATGCATGAACTTTACTGAAAAGGAGCATCCAGCTGAATTTATTATTTCTTTTTTATGGCTGAACATTGAAAACATTAGTCTAGCTGACTGAATATTATCCTCTAAGGGCAATTAATCAACCCCCGGTCACTAAACTACAGTACATTCCTGTGCGGAGTCTCTCCAGTCTGCCAGACGGGAGTCACTATATCACACACTTGCTCATGATTTACTGAAGATGCAGGAGTTTATGGGCACAGAAAAAGACCCTGTAAAACAGCTTCAACACAGTTTACTGAGACGCGCACCATCGCCTTGTCTCGTGGTATTAAACCCTGGATCATTAACATTTGTTCATCAACATTTTACATTAAAAAATGTTGCCTAATACCGTGATCCCATTGAAAGATTTAGCATTAGCATTATCCACTACCGTTATTGTCTCTAGTGAAGACGAGCTCTATTAATAGTTCATTAATGTCTTGTTTACTGGGGGGGAAATAAAATCCCCTCATCAATCCTGGACTATCTCTGTTCTCCTTAAAAGATGTCCGACAGTAAGTAGCATTAGCTTTCGACTGTGTTCACTGTACATGTGATTTATTAGCAGCACAAACTGGGACTTGTCTGCATTATTGTAGTTCTCTGTTATTGGCTTTTTTTTTTGTTCCTACTTCTTCTGGTTGTCTTGATGTTAATTTGCATCATCCATCCAATGTTTTCTCAGCTAAACTTGATGACTGAAACTGCCATGAGACAGTCCAACACAACTCGCGTCTCAAAACATCATCAGAAGAGGCCAGACTCTGTTGTACTTGCTCACGCTTGTGGAAAATGATGTACTAAAAGGGGACACTGAGGATTGCATTTGAGGGATGCACAAAGTTACACAGACAATTGATTTAGCACATGTACCTTCATGATTTTGGAATACTGGGGGTGTCTGCAAAATCAAGTATAATAGAGATAAGTAAATGTACAACACATTGTACCTTTGCTACCTTTGAATATATATATCAGTTGACTCTCTACAACTTTTATATTGCATATGTTCTGATTTTGTAATTTCTCTTTATTAATCAATCATATCCTACATTTCTTTCTTTCTTTCTTTTTTCTTTTTTTCTATGAGGACACATTTTATTTGATAACTTCCACAAATCAACTTCCTGGACTGCAAAGTTGTCGTGCCATTTGGGCACGTGTCTCGGGATCTTCAGAGCTGTACAGTCAGATGGAGCAATAAAATGTGATTTACCACGTGTGAGAACATTTTCATTGTTTGCGATTGTGTCGTTTGAAAGGTGGACTGAGGCTTAAAAAGAAGAGCTGCTATTATTGTCGTGAAAGGTATTTCCCCAGCTGGCTCCCCACGCCTTTTAAATATGTAGACTTTATTGTATGTGCGACTACTACTACTTCTACTAAGTTGTTTTCTGTACTGCAGTCCTTATAAAGCGTTGACTTTGTGGCCCCTCTCCTCCCGTGTTTAATTTTGTTTTTGCCTAGCTCTTTTTTTTTTTTTAGGTTGTTGTAATACTCCTGAATGTTTTCAAATATATGGACTCATCCCATTCAGTTGTTCCAAAAAGCAAGCATACAAATGCCGAAGCAGTACTACTTCCGACAATGAATTCTTCTGTAAAAAAGGTCCAATACACTTGAAACACTTGTTTGAATACAACTCTTTACGTGATATGTCTCTCACAATTTTAAGTAGATCAACCCTCAAATCACATCTAAACCGAAAGAGCAACTTATTTGTGAGCATGCAATTTAGTGCTTTTCACAGGCTCTTGATAGAAAAAAGATACAAGAATTCCTTTAACAGGTAAATTTAAGTGAAGCAACAACATTGCAGAAACATTTCAAGCCATTATAGTTGCTTCTAATTTTAGTTTGTTTACTGTTTGTCTTATAGCACCTAGAAACACACCACCTGGACACAGTAACAAGGTCAAAACTTGAGGTTTATGATATTTAGTGGGCTTATTTAACTGGGTTAACTTGTACAATGCATCATAAATGCTCATCTAAGAGAAGAGAATGCTCATTTCATTTAAGAGAAAATGCCGCCTATTCATGAGGAAGTGCATGCGTGTTATTTAATAAAAATAACAGTCAAAGTCTCCCTGTTTTGCATCATTTATGGGATACTTAGAATTAGAAACTGTTATTAAAAAAAAACAACCTCCCACCAAGACAGAATCTGACAGGGCTGAGAAAAGTCAGCGAGCAAATACACCATTAGTGGCATCAGATGTCACTTTTCAAGATTACGAAATGTTAATAGTATTTTCCCCGGTGTGTCATTGGAGCAGCTGTACTGTGACGAAAATAAAGAGACACCATTTTTCACTCAGCTGCTGAAGTGTCGGAGCTGTTGTGAGCAGATATGTCATTAAAAAGTACTAAAATAAAGCAGCATTTCCATTTTTTTCCTTTACGTCAACTTTATTAGGAAATTTATTTCTACAACTGTTACTTCTGCAACATAATTTACTCATGCACTCAAGTAAATTACTTACAAAACAACCCGAGAAGATTAAAAATCCTATTTAAAGTAAACTGAGGAAGGCCTGATCCAGCCCCATGGAAAGCCGTCTGATTTAACCATCCCCATCAAACTAAATTAAAACCTCATAACTTAATAGAGCCAAATTATTAATAATGTGGCCACTAAGAAATTGTTGCTCAAGCTATCATTGATAAAACTACCACACAAAGAGAGGTTTAAGGTCTGAACAGGGTAAAAGAGACTAATTCCTCCTTCAATGGTTAATTAATTGCCCGGTGTGCAATTGAGAGGAACGGACAGCAAAGAGCACAGATTAATAACAAACAGCAGAAGATCCACAATATGCTCTGAACGAGAGCCCTTCTGTGTGGAGTTTCTTTTACTTTGAGGGTTTTGCTTTGGCACTCTGGTTTCCCATCACTGGCCACTCCTTTTTAGGTCACTAATACATATATTAATTGCATTCTATGTGATGTGATGGGCTCACACACACCGCCTTTCAACCACCGTCAACTGAATGGATGTCAGCAAAAATGGATGGTGATATTCCTCAAAGAAAAAAATATATTTTTGGTTTAGGCCAAACCAAACACAACATCAGTTACATCTTTAAACTCCAGTGGACATCTGTGGAGACGGTTGATAAATTGAGTCCATTAATTAATATATAGTATTAATATATGAATACATGAATTAATATATAGTATGAGATTTTTGTGTTCAGTTCTTCAGATCAACATATTAAAAAAGAAAAAAAAAAAGACCTTACTCATTCTACATTTGTGCTTCATAAGGAAAAGGCAAAAAAAAAAAAAAAAAAATACCCCGAGTTTAATTATCACCAGTGTAATTGAATTATGTTAAACATCTACTGAAAGCAACAACTTCACCCATGATATTTACCCCATCAAAAGACAAACCATCGTTTGGGCGCCCCGTCCAAATAAGGGGGATTTTTTTTTTCTTCAGATTTTCAAAGGGCACAGCTGCTGTCGGGAAGATCATACCTCCACAAATGAGCTCTGATCGGAAAGGTCAGGACTTTTCCGCACACGGGTTTGTAGGTTACAGGCCACAGAAGCGCAGAAGGAAAAGGACATCATAGGTGTCAAGGGGAGTCCGACAACTTTTTCATTTTACGAGCAAAGATGAATATAAAATAGAGCAAATGGGGCGACATCGATAGAGGACGGGGACAGAGAGAAGTTACGTGTTCCAGGTGTTTGACCTCGATGGTACCTGGAAATTTGATTTCTGCAGTTGCAGAGATTCGAGCTAAAAGGCTCCATCCACACTAGATTAATGTCAGTTAGACACTCATCTCTGTTGCAGCCTCCCATAGTCTAATTGCGTCGCCTAATGCCACATTAAACAGGTGGATCTTCTTGTTTTAGCCCATTAGCTGCGATTTTGGAAGCTATTTACCCGCCGTTTTCAAACTCATTTGGTTGTTTTCCAGATTGATTTCTCACATTTCAGGCGGATGGCACTTAACTTCATTTTCAGCCAGTTATTGTGGGAATGGGTTAAAAAGATGAATGTTCATCGTAATGCTGAACATTTTAGCGCCATTATTATATTCTTTTGTAGTCATCATAATTTGCGACTGTTAACATGATCAGAGCTGCTTGTAAAAGGGCGTCAAATCTTCCCGAAATCACCAGGAATAATCTGTTAGAACAACATTTGCATACTGTTAAGACAACACAGCAGCTAAATGGACCGGTACATCCGATTATGTGTTGATGCTTTAAATGCCAGCTGTAGAATTTTGAAGTAAAAATATAAATACTCCGTTGAGAGTTAAAACATGTATAATATTCAGTCTCCCATTGCATTTTGAGTGTGAACAAGACCAATTTGGGAAGAAATACCCAAATTGGTATTGATTTTGTCCTCTGATGTTTTTTTCACATAACTTAGTATTTATAAAAGGAATTGATAAATGTTCCAGTAGGGATCGCTACCATAAAAAAAATGCAGCAGTGATCTATTTTGCTCTTTGTTTGTCTGTTAGTTATGTTGTCAATCAAGGTGAAAGAGCAGATTCTCAAATGTCAACAATCACCAACGATGGATTAGCAAGCTGTGATGACAACTATAATCATACCATAAGCACAATCCTTCACAATATAGTTAGGTTTGGAACACATTGCAGACAATAGGGCCTGTTAAATGTGAACGTGTGAAAACCTGTCAGAGATGAGAGAATATTTGTATTTCAATGGTTTTTAGATGTCGGCTTCCAGGAGAATATATATATATATATATATATATATATATATATATATATTTGCTGGCTGATATTTGTGTTTAAGACAAGTGATCAAATGTCGCTGTACTTGACTGTGTATAAAGAAAACACTGCAGAGAGGCCACATGACAAACTGGAGACTCCTGGTCCTGGGGGTTGATACCCTCTACTGAAAAACAAATGGAGCATGGGCAGGTGTTATTAAAGCACACAGAAAAAAAAGAATTGGAAAGCGCTCCTCTAAAAATGGGGGCCAGAGGGAAGTCACTTTTATTCTCAATTACGTTTGCTTAGGTTGGGCAAGCCGGGAGCGAATGGGAAAAGCTGGCTGCATCATCATTTCTTCCTCCCTTTCTACCAACTTTATTGTCTCAGCCATTACATGCGGTGTGTGCAGGAAACCTGATGATTACATCAACTAAAACAAAGTTATTCACACAGAAGGAGGTTATAATATTGTAATTGAGGATTTCGAATAGTTTCTAAACCATGAAATATATATTTTTTTTAATAAATACTTGCCAGAGATTTATTTCTTTTGCTCTTCACCTTATCTATTAGGAGCCACACTTCAGATTTTGATAATCTCCAAACAAGGTGATTTATTTGTTAAAAAAAACCCAACATTTGCTTCAGTCTGTACTGAGCACTGTGCAGTTTCACATATTTGTCACTGAATGGGAGTAAACGATAGTCTCTTTCATTTCCATTAGCAGCAACAATCACATCACTTAATTAAATGTAGTTTCGTTCTCCGTTGTGTCGGGTACACAGGCCTCAACAGATACATGACAATGTGATTCAGCAAACTTCAATCACCGTACTCTCCGATCTCCACATAGTGCTGGGTCGAAGTGGGATTTAATCATCTGTTTGACTCCACATGCTGTGTTATGTCATCTCACCACACTGAAAATCACCACTTAAGATAATGATCAGCTAAGCAGTACCTCTTTCCATTCCTGTTCCCTCACCTGATTGAACAGACTCCATTTTCTCCAACGGACTCTGGCACCGACACAGAAAACACATTTTGTTTTATCAATATATCGGGTTCGCATTCTAAAACAACCTGCTATCGTTTTCTTGACACGTTAGTCTCATGCACTCGGGGTACATCCACGACGCAATACAAGGGTGTTAAACCCTATTTGTATGTCTCTGCATCCGCCTCATGTGCCTCCGTAGTGTCACCATCACTAAATGCAAATGTGCTGGCTTTGGCTGAGCCATGTCGTCAAGCAGCTTGACAGATGAGCTGGTGATTCAGGTCACATGCTGCTATCTCTTTCCACACGTGTGGTGCATACTGACTCACATTAACATTCATTTTTTGTTTTCCACCTGTTGAATTGATGTCCATGTTTTTTCTCTTGTTACTCTTTTCTTTTCCCGAACGGAGCACTTAACAAAATAGGTGCGGGAAAAAATGGATAAAAAAAATAAATACAAATTTGTAGTTTTGCAGAACTTTCACAACTTAAGTCCCACCGTTATCCGTAAATCCGTCTAAAATCTGTGGAAACAGAGACTTAAGTAAAGAATTTGTGCTTTGAATGGCTGCTGTCGTAATGATGGCGTGCCAAGAAAATATAAGACGTGTCATCTTTGATTCAATCCGGCTATGAGCCGGACAGCTGGAGGCACCCAGTCATACACACACACACACACACACGCACACGCACACGCAGTCTCAAAACCTTGAAGTGAGCATAATTTAGAAAAACATACCCCATCAAATTTGCACAAATACTAAAGACAAATAGAATAAAGACGGCATTTTAAGTGTTTGTGTGGATAGATCAGCAGAGCAGGGCATTGCCTGTTTTCTTTTTAACTTTCATTTGTCAACAAGATACAGACTTGAGTATCATGAGGATGAAGGCGTTATGTGATTACGTCCCTATACAACCCGGTAAAGATGTGAATGTTTTCCAGAAATCAATATGATTATAGTGATGAAAACACTTTGTGCCCCAAGCCAAGAGAGTGGATCTCTAAAGAATATATTTTCTTATTTTTCCATACAGCTGTGAAACAGTCATCACAGAAGGTCAATAGAAAATTCATGGCACTTTAAATCGGATTCCAACCACAAAGAGTAACGCAAAAGTCCATGCATCTTACATGGCCAGGAAAAACATGCCCCAAGGCTGGAAAACATATTAACCCATAATAGATCACAAACAAAGAACGACAACTTAATGGTTCCACATTTTCCTGGTTGGGAGCCGCTGCTGCTGCAGTCTGAGAAAAAGGTGTTGAAAATGGGCCGTGTCTCACAGCAGACAGCTTTGTTGTTTATTGCCAGGCCAAATCCAATTATTAAAAAGTTAATGTCATGTTCATGTCTAAGTGGTGGAGACTAATAACGCGAAAGCATGTTTGGCAGAGAGCAGGCCGCTCCGGGTTAACCTTGACTTCTTATTCAAGTCTCAATCTTTCATGAAATGGCAGTGCATGATCTTCGGTGACCTCAAAGAGAAGGTCAAAATGTAATGAAAGCACACAGATACTTTGGCAGGTGGACATGTGATCACCCACACCACAGCTGGAAACCGGTCCAGTCTGTCGTTGACTTTTTGTACTCTGGAATCGTTCTGTTAATATTTGAGTTGAAACACAATTCGTAATTCATGGATTTGTTTGGCAGGTTTGGTTTACGCCACTGTCTTCATGCCTTTTGGAATCATCCTTGAGTGTGAGAAACTTATCTAGAAACGTCTACATTTAAAAACAGGACAGGGATTTGTCTTTGTACAGCCCATTGATTTAATGGCTTAAGAAACAACACTAAGGAGACCTATATCATCAATAGATTATTGCATATAGGATGGAAGCAAGATAATCAGCAGAATGTTAATGAACCGTGGTATATAGAGCATGAAAGCCTGATTTTTAAGTCTGATGGCCATTCCTTGTTTCTGGGTCTGGTTCTTGCTCTGCCTGAGTGGTGATTTCTTTTGCTGCTGCTCCTTCATGAAAGTCTGGTTCACTCAGTCTTCTCTGAACAGCAGATGTTAGGATGTGCCTGCTGCTTGAACTCCAAGAGGCACTGATGTAGACTCTGATCTGATTATTTCTCAGGCCGCTAACACTAATGAACCTCTACGCAGCTGAGCGAACTCGAGGCCTTCCCTCCCTAGGGCAGCAGTCCTCATGAGAGCTCAGTTCACCACAGTGTTTGATGGGGTTTATTTTGCAATTTCTTAAACTTGTGTGGAAAAAATGTTTTGTGCTTTTATTCACCTCGGGCAGTACAGTATCACAAAACTATGACTTCTTGTACCATCACACCCTGGATAATGCTATAATTACTCAACCACAGCGAGAATGGAATGGAAACAAACACCTGTGTACTCACAGTGAGCTAATGAGTCAGTCAATGATGTACCTACCTGTACCAATTTATATTATATTAAGTTTTCTGAATATACCTGCATACACACTACTAATATGTATAACACACCAAGCAGAGCACGCCGCAGACGTCAACATCCAATCATATTTCCAACACTTCCGTCCACTGGGATGGATTGCATTGTTTCAAAGTGACAGATGAGAGGATGCGAATGTCAAATTCCTCCATCGACCCAAGGACAGCAAATGTGTTCTCTGAAATTTCCAATTTCCCAAATTCCATTAAATCTGGCAGCTAAAACATGTTTGAGGGGGTTTGGTGATTCTTCCTTAACAGGAACATTTGATGACACTCAATTAAAGGAGATTGTGATCGCATAAGGTTCGGCAGAATATTAAGAAAATCCGAGACGAAGGGTTCAAGAGTCAGTTCCAATATCTTCACTTTGGTCTTAAATTAAAAACTACTATATTCTACCAAGCATGACCAGGACATATGAGTCAAGTCTGCTGCTTGCCCGAGAGCATCTGTCGCAAGTATCAAAGAGGTCTGGATAAATCTTTGATAATCTCGCTGTGCTCAAATGGATCCTGTGAAGTGCTCTGAACTGACTGAGGCTGAGTGCGGGAGGAGGATGACTTTATTGTGTTTATTGCATGGTGTCGCCAATCTAAGCTCTGCCTCCCAACCACCGGAGCAGAGTGAATCTGTAGGATTGTTTTATGGTTACAATTCGAAAAGAAAAACACTTAAAGAGGTTGGCGTTGACAAACATTTTGTTAGTTGGCTAATCATTTAATTTTCTATGACTGACTGGAGGAGTTTCTTTCGCTGGCAGGTGAATCTGCTATGTCTTGACCCTTGATCGCGGACCCGGGTTCAGATTTTGTTTGACAGGAAGGGGAAATGTGAGTACTTGCAAAATCTATGATTCTAGTAGTAGTGACTTGCTGCGGTGAGTCCAGTAAAAGAAAAAAAGGCTGCAGCGATATAACAGCAGTGGTAAAATATCTTCTTGCTCTTGAAGCCATTAGAAGGAATTGATGTCAAAAGACGTGTTGTGGACTGTTTTTATTTGAGCCTCAACTAATGAACACAGAAAACTCAGGCTAAGCTAAGCTCAGTTCTGCTTTACACTGAGTCTTGGTCCATTTGTTAGATGTTCTCCAGAATTGTGATGGCTGATTTCACACTTGCACTCATATACGGCTTTAATGTTGCAACCAGATTTAATTTAGATATGCCTTAGCCTGCCATATAAGAACACAGCCCTATTAGCAATAGCTCACTCTGTCCCAGAAACTTATCTCGGCTGTATGTTTGCACATCGGCTCATTTTCACGAAAGCGCTGAGATTCACACCCAGGATTCTCATGTTATCCTTGTGTGTTGGTCTGTTTTCTCACGCTTTCTCTGCAGACCACAAAGACAAGCTCATGGATATTATGGACAAGTGATAATAAACGGAGCATATCTGTAGGTTAGATTTGTCATGGGCCTTTTGCTCAATGCCGGCTAAATATGTTTCAGTCTTCCTCCAATCTGCTTAAAATAGGCGTAAAACATAAATTTTTATAATCTGCTTCAGCTTGATAGATTGTGCTTGATGGTTGTTGAAATGTTTTAGCCAACTTCATTTGTTTCCATGGGAAGAATTACTACCACCTTCCCTTTATTCTACATTTTATTCTAGTTCATGGGTTTTAGATAATATTTTGTACAAATATGGATTTGATCTCCTGGGGTCACCAGTCCATCCAATCGTCGTGTTTTTTAATTTTTTTATTATTAAACTGAATTTCAAGGTTGTTTATTAAAATGAATCATATTTTTAAACAATTAGCTAAAACTGTTAACTTTGTTGATTTCTAATGAAAAATCCTGATTCACTTTGGTTGAGAAGCCTTCATTTTGCAGGAAAGCAGTTGCCTCATGTCACATTTAGCTGGATGTGTCTTACAGTGGTGTACTTTTAGTAAAGAAAATATATATTCCAGCACCATTGTGTTGACTTCAATGTTGTCATAATTCACAACCAGATGTCAAATCTACAAAGTAAACAATCTTCACTTTTTATAAGAAGGACTCAAAAATCTAAGCAGGTGAACACAGAACAAATGCAACAAAGCAACAACCAAAAAAAGATTAGTTGAAAACAGCACAGTCGTCGGCAGAAATAAAACAGATCCAAGCACAGTAATGGTGCTGGAAAGGTAAAATGACAGAACAGAGTGGGGATCTGCAGGTAATGGCACAACAGGGACGATTGAAAGTTACTAAATATGAGGTTCTACATTGGCTATTAGTACTCTAAATATTTTGGAGGAACAGCTTGAAATAGCACAACTGACTCAGGCGTAAAAGGAGTTCAAGGCAGCAGATTGAACCGTCTTCAAAGTGCTTGCTGGATTATTTTTTTTTGTGATTGCCCGGATCTTCACTCTCTTGATCCAAACAATCCTTTAAGTCTTTTAAACCTTCCTGTAGCTGTAAATGTGTCCATCGCTTCCATTTTGGCTCAGAAAACCCCCATTCTGAGCTGTCTGCCGGCCAGTCCATCATGAGTCTGCCATTGTAGCTTCTGGGGGCTGGAAATCGAAAGTGTCCCCGAATGTACCTGCAGATTTATGGGGAAAGTGTAAAATACTGCCATGGCTTCCACAAATGGAGTGAAAAATAGGAAGCTGGAAACATCTAGGAAAAGATGAGGCGGTTATTGAAAATCGCTGATGTTGGCGTTGGTAGGAGCCGGTCCAAGACAAGAAAAATGTGTGGTGAGCCGGCGGAGGATGATTAGTTACCACACATTATTTGCCTTATGAAAGCCGTCTCTGTGGGTGCTGTGTCACATTAACAACCTACTTAACTTAAAAGACTGAAATACATCTTGTGAAATGCAACCATGGTTACCATGTTCAGTGCAAAAAAAAAATACAAACCCAAATGTGACTGCATGCATCAACACACATACTATTTAAGTGCAATGCGTCCTATCACAGTCATATCAATTCTGCCTGAATGCAAGAGTTTGACATCTTCCTACTATAATAGTAATAAGAGTAATTGGGTCATTGGGTTTCTGCTGAGCTTGACAAAACTACAGATGACATTTACCCAATTCATTTATGTGGTGAAAAGTTACAGCTACTGTACTGTATATCTATTTTTTGCTGAAACTCCCAAGGATTAAATGAATGAAGGATTTATGAATTTGTCTGCAGACAAATGAGAGGCTCGGGTTCTAAACAAGTACAAACCCGTTCATGGTTGAGTATATTCTATTGGAATTGCACAAGGTAGGGTTCATCCAGACGACCGACCCGCCAAATCCCCATTAAGCCCAGCAGTGTGGTTCAGACTTTGATTGAACCACAGCTATGGCATTATCATTATTTTTTTTTCCTTTACAGCCTCTGAACGGTTCATTTGAGGTGTTGCAGAGCCTTGTCCATGCGAAAAAAGAGGTCAGGCTGAGCATTATCTTGCAGCAACATTTTATGAACACAGAAAGCATGAATCAACCTCAGGGGCACAACACTTTATTCAGAGCTCCCGAATTCGCAGTCGCCTGCGAGGTTCCTTAAAAAGCCCCTGTCACTTCTAATCACTGACGTATTGTGCAGGCCAGGCAGGGAGGAAAATTTGTGAGCTTTTATGCATAGTCAGTTCCGATGATCATCCTCCCCATTGTGGCTGTCTGCGGCGCTGAAATGACAGCATCATTATTGTCTCTTTGAGCACAGTGGCGACATGGCCTCGTTCCCCCTGGCCTGATGAAATCGGAGCTATGAGAAGGAACCGGCCGTGGTGGCAATGATTTGCGTCTCTCTCTCTCTCTCTCGCTCTCTCTCTCGCTCTCTCTCTCACTCTCTCTCTCCCCCCATCTCTCTCACTCTCTGTCGGGGTATAGACACACTTGTCCCTGATGGTTTCACTTGATGCATACATGTGCTCTCATTTGACTAAATGTCAGTCACGTTACAGAAGCGCCACAGACGATATAAACATAAGCAAATACACTGGAGAAAACAAAAAAAACCACATTGGCGTGCTGTGGTTGATTGACAACAGGCCATAGCGCGTACATTAGAGAAATACCCTTTTCTCCAGACTCACTGTCATTATAATGCAGTTTCACTGGGTGTTCCTGGGATTTATTTGAAAATTACTATGCTGCCGCATGGCTCGTTTGATACTGCTGGTGGCAAGAATCCCCTGACACATCGCTCATTAAATGTCATTCAAATGGAGACCAGGCATGATTTCTTAATCATTTTAGTGAGGAAAATATGAGCTGCTTCTATATTTTAAAAATGCACCGTTTGATATTTAGCTGCATTTGCTAATATTGAAGAGGCAAACGTTGGTCCTAGAAGAGGAGAGTTGCAGCAACTGAAAGAATAATTAAATGGTTGAGGTATTTCTGATAAATTTAAGAGCAATTCATGATTTGTCATCATTTAAAAAATACTTTTACTTGTTGTGAGCTGAACATACAGTATATTATTTGAATGACGAGCCGAGTGCAGTCACTTGAGGATGTCACATCAGACTCTAATGGATAATGCTTTGTCAACTTTGAAAGATGGATAAATGAAGAAATATCAGAGAAAAGTTAAATGTTAAAGCACTTATGTGCTGTTCTGAAAGACACAAATATATAAGAAGTCAGAGAAAAAAAATTGACTGGACAAAGAAGGATTCACGAATCCACTTTTTGATCTCCATTTAAACTCATGTCAATTAGATTTTTGAATTGTGCAACACAGTCTGACTCGGGGTCAGACCTGGAACATTCTTGCTGTGAGATGTACTGTAACTTCTAAGCAGCTTTTTGGAGAATGAGAATTTTTTTCATAACAACCTCTTGCACTTCCCTTCTCAATCATTGCCATGCCTGCTTCCCACTGGAGAGCTCTATTTTGAAGCATTAGTGGGGTAATTTGGTAATGGCAGTATGCCGTCATAGACAGTTCCAACCACCTTCTCGGTTGCTTTATCCAGTTCAGGGTCGCGGCTGCTGCAGCCAGCAAAGGCATATACACCCTGAAGAGGTCAGTCCAGGGCAAAAGCACAGCGACAAACAACTACACACACTTGCATTCACTCTTGCAGTCAATTGAATCTCATCAGTTAAATCCACTCAAGCATCTTTTTGTACTATGGGTAGAAATTGGAATTCCCAGAGGAAAGTCAGTTCCCGACTCATTTCCCAGGACCTTCTCAGTAACGTTGTTCAACTGTAACTTAGAAACTTTTCAAAACATTGGGATAGTGGGTTGAAATCAATATGTGCATATTCCTTCCAAACACTTTTTGTTTCTGGAAATTTGGCGACATTAAATTACTTTTACATGTGAGTCCCATTATTCACGTTCAGACACGTTAGGCTCCAGCCCCTAGCGTATGTACGCAGCACAGTGAGTTGTGAAGATGTGATTATTATTGACTCTCAGAGATGTGTGTGAGACCCGGCATCCTCTGTAAATCTTTCATCCAAAAAGGTGCCAATATATTTCCTCTTGCATCTCCGGATTTCTGTAGAACTCCTTTTAGAATCGCGGCTGCAGACTTGTTAATGAGATCTACAGGCTACACTCTGGTGACTGCGACACTAATTGCCTGCACACAGCGCGGAACCTGTTGCTCGGCTTTCCTGTCGGCTGGCAACCACCAGTGGAGACGCCCACATGCACCTGAAGGAAATGGAGCTCTTCATTAAAATGAGGAGAGGGCTCCCGTTTCGTACATCACCGCGTCTGGTTGCTGCCGCCGCCGCCGCCTCCCCCTCTGTCACCGGCAACAGGTCCGTGTGAATACATCCATTAAATTGGATTCCTGGCCTGCAGGGAGTGACAAGCGGAAAGAGGCGTTTGAACCAGGGAAGAAGGATGATGTGCACTTTGGGGGCAACAGGGAAAATGGTCCCTGTTGTAATAACATGGTTATTTCATCTGCTTAAGCCCCAATTTTCACAGTCCAAGCCACTGATGTGTTTCAGACACAGTCAATTTGGGGGATGGCTGATCACAATAAACCACTGTGAGAGCTGTCCAGATTGGAGTGGAAAATTGTCCCAAGTGTAATTTATTTGCAAGCAAAAAAAAAAAAAGGAGAAACAATTATTTGTGCTGAAATACTTTTAGGATGCATCGCTCCCTTCTGCCCGTCCTTTTGCAACCTTCCAACTCTTATACTGGTTTCATAATCACCTCATTGCTGGTCTCCTGCCTTCTGTCTCTTCTTCTCTGCTTCTGCTTTCCTCCCATAGACCATCAGCTGGCTGGAAACCAGGCCAGATCGAACATTATGGCAGCGAGTGAGTATGTCCAATACAGACTCACCTCCCCCGTGCTGTGTAAGAGCTTTCTCGTTCCAGAGTGGCACCATCCTCGGTCACGCCAGAGTTTAGTCAGCGATTCGCAGAGGCCCCAGCCGAGTCTTAATATTCACCTCACGCTTCCCCAGACCTGAACAGATGAGGTCCCTCCAGTCTATTAGCTTCAAATTAAAATGGATCACAAATTGGTTTGAATGCTCATTTGACGACTGGTTTGGAGAGAGGCCACAGAACTGTGGGCTCTGTGAGGAATAGGAAACCACTGCTCCAACACAGAAAACAGCCTCATGGTTTCTTAATTGGACTTAAGCACACAACAAACCCATCTGTTTCATGAGGTTTTTGCTCCCCAGATGCACTGATGCAAGTCCATGGGTCGAGTAATACATATTTATTCAGTTATCCAAAGGCACTGGTGTGAAATAAGCTTTTTGGGGTCAACATTTTCTTATTATTTGCAACTTTATGAATATAAATGGTATAGATCATCACTACACAGTATTTTGAATGACAATGTAGGAAGAGCTGTAGACTTAAGCGCCCACTAGCATATAAGTTTACAATGAAAATTACATTTATTTAAAAAAAAATTGTGTCTGGCTATTGCCTCAGTGTTTATCTGCGGAATAAATGATGTCACTAGTTATTTGAAATCCGTAGAACCAGCCGAATGGCCAAAGATTGGTCCAGTTTAAGTTAATTAAGAGGGTGAGAGATATATAAAGCACTATTTATACTTGCAGTATAAATTCATGGTATTACATACGACTACAGTATCCTTCATACAATATGTATCTGCTGTTAATCAAAGAGATTTGGCTGATACCAACTTTCTTGATTACAAGTGATATTGAAACTACTGATGATGTAGAAGGAACAACCAAAGTGTCTTTGGCGTTTTGTGACCTACATAGAAGCGGGAGATGGAGCCCAAGCAGACGGAAGAGGTGCCATGTCTTGAAGTTTTGAAGGAGTGTGGTGGAAGATGTACTGTTTCTGCATCTGTCAAACAAGACAAGTTTATACAGGCTCCAGTGATTTCGCTCATCCTCCAAGTCATTCTAAAAAAAGCAATAAACCACTAAGAAATATCCAGCCCTTCACTTGCTCAGTGGTGGATAAAAGCTCA
Organism: Blennius ocellaris; assembly: GCF_963422515.1. Lineage (NCBI taxonomy): Eukaryota > Metazoa > Chordata > Actinopteri > Blenniiformes > Blenniidae > Blennius > Blennius ocellaris. Next base: position 4,094,235 of record NC_137666.1, read on the forward strand.
ATGAATAGCAGCAAATGCTTCGTAATATTTTTCTACTCATCTTTCATGAAGGTAAAGACACATGCGCTTCTTTCATTGAATATATCCTTCTGATGATAGGGGTGCATATCATTCACCTGAAGGAGCAATATGATAATAGACCATTTTGCACACTATAAACAGCACCAAGTTGGAGCTGGCTAAAATTCAGAAACTGCTTTTTAATATATCCAAATCTCATCTCTTGGTATTCATCTGGGTACCTCATTAAAAAAAGTTATGGGTACTGTCAGATAATAGGTTTAAGCAGTTTAAATAGAAAATGAAAAAAAAATCCAATTATCAGGAAAGGCGGTCAAAATATTTGTTCATCGTTACCATGCATCTGCACTCGGAACCACCCGGGGCTGAATTTGCTAAAATTATAGAGATGATGGTGGAATTTAGGTGAAACCAACTCGCAATCTTTTCTCTCACACAACCTCATGTCTCCTTAATGTTTATGGGATCCCCAATTTCCAAGCACCAGAAATGGATTCTTCACATCCATGCAGTCTGGAAGAAGATTCAGCAGATGTTATGTTCTCGATACACACTAACCTTCCGGTGTGCACCAGTGATCCTCGGACCTCATTCGAAATTGTTTTCAAAATTGAAACTGCTCTCTAGTAAGTCTACGCAAAACACGAACCCACAGTTAAAACCACTTCTTGGTTTCGTTTCATGATAACAGATCTAAACCTCTAAGGTTTAGAATCTAAGAAGAGAGTTTCACTCGTGCTTTTTTTAAAAAAATGTATCATGGATAATCCAAGAGTGGAACTGTGCACTATCAATATGAAGGGGTCTGTCAACAAGTGATGACCATGATGCTTGATGGACTGACACTGCAGAGCTTATACACAATGTCACACTATTTATTTGACACATCCCCAATGCGCTTTCCAGCACTCTGTGCTGGTTGCCACAGAGCCTTAAGCCAGTATTCTCCTTATGTTTGTACCTCATAATACAACAACCCTGGCCCTCGTGGGATCTACAGGCACTGTGGGGTAGCTGAAGATATTGGCGAGAATGTAGCTGCCCCGCTGTCTTGCACTCAAACAGAGGTGCGACATGAGCCAGTGTGCTTGGTGTCATTTTTACCATCTTTCACCTCCTGGTGATTCAGAACTGGGATAACGCTGCGAGACTGTGTTGGCAAGTCATAAGTGCATTTATGGCATAAATTATATTTTATGTATGCATCGTATTGCGAGCAGCCAAGTATTGGAAATATAAAAATAAGCATTTTAGATACAGAATCAATTCTTGCAGGGGGGTTCCAGATTAGTTTATACCATTGGATTTGATAATAGCTGGATGACTGATGACAAAGTGGCAGATGCTTTTTTCCCCAGTGAAATACTGGCTTACTGTATATTACATGCTGGCATTGTTTTGTTGTGATTGATGGTGAGCAGCTACACGGGGGTGCCTGCTGGCAGTGTGGACAGGCTCGTAAAAAACAAGAATCTGTAGTGTTGTTTCGTCCGGACTCTGGTTGCCTCAGTGGAGGACAGGATGTAAAAGGTGAAGGGCCAATAAAGAGTATCAGGTCACGAGAGGCGTCGTCCAGGTGGTGTCAGTTCAAGAGTGCGGAGACCTTTAACATCAAGTTGCTTAAGTAACTGTGACTTGAAGCACATTTATTTCCCATCTGCAGCTGTCTTTATATAACCTGAAAGCATCTGTGGTTGTACACATGCATCTACTGTGTTTTGATCATGGTTTAGAGAACTGGTTAAGGTAAAATGAGGGGAAATAAAGGTGTAAAACTGGGAGCAGGAAACAGATGCTGATGGGACGCAATTGTCTTATCAACGCAAACTGCTCAGCTCAATAGCTTTTCCCTGTGGACTCCTTTAACAGATGAGTGTCTGAGAGAGCATATGATGCTGATACTTGATGGTGTACTATATCACTTGGTTCACTTGTAGATGATTACTAAATGCAGTGTAATTTAGTTGCTTACTCAGAGTTTATAGGGAAAAACAAACACAATAAAAGCCACATATATTGCCCAATTGTGCTTATTCAGTTTAGCATGATTACATTTCAGTAATCCAACTGCTTTTGGCTGTCCGTTTACACAACAGTGGTGCTCGAAACCACAACTTTTTGAAAACTTCTCCCAAGTTGGCTGACCAGATGTCATTTTGAGATGGCGTCCCACATGATTATTGACAGTCAGGCTTCATTTCTGAAATGTGTGTTTTAAAATCTCACTCGGAAAACCAAAGAAAAGGAAATGCAGCTTACAGCAATGACTGGGAAACAGTTTACCGCTGCATGAACCCAGTGCAAGAAGGTTTGTTGTGAAGTTTGCTGGATTCATTTTTGGGTTTCATATGGTGAAACAGGCGAGTGCGACATGAAAAGACAAAGTTTCGTCATGTGATAGAACTTGGGAAAGATGCATTTAAATGAAATAAATGTAAATTTTCATTTTCACATTGCTGTACAATAAGCCCGATGGCAAGGCATAGTAATGTTATAAGCTGAGGGGCATAATAGAATTATTTTATTTTTTTTTTAATGCAATTTTAGACTTATAATAAATGTCAAAGCATTTGAATCTCACATTGTCCAACACAACCACAGTCCTTGTCCCACATTTGGTGAGTTTGGATCTGGTTACATAGTTCAAGATGTACATTAAAAAAAAGAATGTTCTGACTCATCAACATGATGAGTAATTTGTTTTGCACATTAAAAAAAATTCATAAATAATTGTTAGAATGTTTAAATGTGATAAATGTCAGTAATGATTTGCAACTACTACTATCATGATTACATGTTTTTTCCTCATTATTTTGCTTTTGAACATCCTAGATTAAGTATATTAAATCAAGCTCACTCTTTAAATAAATAGCCTGTAACAATAATTAAGTAATTGGAAAAAATAAATAAAAAGCTCAACTTCAGAAGTTATGAAGTGTCGTGTCCTACAAGCGCAAACAATGAAACGGGCTGTTTTGAGAACTGAATGGACTTCCAGGTTTTCTGTTTTTCCTGCAGGCACGTAATTCTAACATTTCTTATTTGGTATTTGAGTCGAAAAAGTCAATGCATTTTTTTTTTGTGGCTTTCCTGTTTGTAACAAACAGCCAAGCGGGACGCAGGCAGGGTGCTTTCTACCACAGTTTGGAATATAAATATATTCCTGGCCACAGCCCAAGGTTGAAGCTTTGGCCTCCATCTGTGTGAAGCCAGGGATGAGTGAATCATGGCTTTTTCAATTTTTTTTCTTCCCATGGCTGCAGACTATCAGCAGCCTTCATCATTGGATGTCCTCAGTGCCTGCCTGCTCGGACGGGACAAGCCAGCTATCTACTTTTGTTGCATAGAAAAAGAGCAAGCAGTTTAAAAAAAAAAAAAGAAAGCAGCTTTCAAGTCCAACACACAAACAGAGAAGCAAAATGACAGCGACGGGAACATTAAATCAAGTTCATAAAAACAATTGACTAGTCCATTTTAAAAAAGAGTGAGTGAGAGAGAGAGAGAGAGAGATAGAGAGAGGAGAGTTGCCGGCTCGACACCTTGTCCTTCTTTCACTTATGGAGAGATGAGTGCAGTGTGTGAGTGGGGACGATAACAAAGCTGCTAATACAAAGGATTTGTATTATATTGAAAATACGGCGACCTATGAGACAGCATTCACAACTCGAAAAAGGAAAAGGTCAGACTGACACAGCTGTTCCCGCAGCGAGAAAAGCAGCCATCTCCAGAGTCGGTCATAAACACGTGTTATTTATTCAACAGGACTTAATTAGAGATGCCTGACTCAGTTTTGGCAGTGATTTCTCAAATGGAGGCGATGCATTTTACTCCCCTGACCCCCCATCAACCAATAAACAATCAGGCAGTATGCCTGTGGCAAATTAAGAGAAACTCGCTTAAGATTGTGGAGCAGTGGTTAGCGTCTTCGCCTCAGAGGGAGAACGTCGTAGGTTCAAATCCAACCTTTCTGTGTGAACTTTGCATGTTCTCCTCGTGTTTCCTCTCACAGTTCAGTCAATTTGGGAAATATTTAAGTTTGTTTCAAAAAAACCTCCCCAAAAATAGAAATATTAGCAAATTAAACAGTCCCTACACATTCGAACAAGAGGGTATAGTTAAAGAAGACTCCAAGCAGGTGTTTGTCAACAAAGCCTCGACTTGCAGACCGAACCTCAAGCAAACAATGACTTTACTGACGATATTTCATTGAATTTCTTAAGTGCTCATGTTGCCTATCACTTGATCTCAAACTCCGCAGGGAGACTCACCATGACTCCTTTGTCTATTTTTTTCCCTGTGTGTTCATCTTACTCGAGCCCACCCCTTCAGGAGACTGCGATGCTGCACAAACCTTCTGGACTCGAGCATCCTGTTCTCATGACAATCTGGTTTGATTCTGTCGAGCACATTGAGAAGATTTTCAGAATGACAGATCTGAAAGCTTTGAAGCTTTTTTTTCCCCCGCGTGTTTGTGTAGGAGAGGCGAGTGAGTGTGTGGGAGTTCTGTCGATGACTAGAACGTGCAATCAACTTTATGAATCATGTCCACTAAGCCAGAAGAAAGGAGGGACTGAAGCTTTCAGGATATACAAAGTCGACGTCGCCTCAACGTGACAACAGCTGTCGGCAACAAAAAAATTACCTGAAATCACATCTTGTTTGCGGAGATATGGAAGTTTTTTTTTTTTTAAATGCATATTATATATCCATTTGAAAAGACATAGTGAGAACGCACAGTTGAAGTAACTCACAATGGCATGTCGGGTTAAAGATATTAGGTATAAGACTGTAATTCATTCAGTTTCTCCACTTAAGTATTCACCAGCAAATGGAAAAAAGAAGGGTTTGACAAGAGTATGACAAGATGGCTTCCAGCGATCTGAAGGGTTTCTTCGTCAGTTTTAAAGAGACACAATTTTCAGTTTTGTGTCAGGCAACTATGCTGCAACACTAAATTCTCTCTGCTTGGGAGTGTTGGTCCAAAGATGAGGTGTTTTTGGGTACACTGAAACTATGTACGGAGAGGGAGGAAGAGAACTTAAATTTCTATTCGGGATTTGGGATGAATCCAATGACGACGAAATCATGCGGAGCAACTAAATACTATTTCTTGTTCTTAGTATTCCTGTTGCATCTTTTTGGATCAATTGACCACCTTCCAAAGCGCTGCTGCTGTTTTTTTTGCAACATGACACACAGTAGTCTAAGGTCGTCTTCCCAACTTACTTAATTAGTACTTTAAAGGACGGGGCCTGGTCAAAAATGTCTCTGTGTCACTGGGGGTCAAACTAAAGTCATCCACTGCAGACACAATTATGTGCAAACATGCAGGCAGTACTTGCTTTGTGTTATGAAAAGGGCAGCAGATTTTCAGCAGTGAATTTGACCTTTTGTTCGGGACGTATAAAAAATTTAAGTCCTTCCATCGAGTCAAACACCAACACAGATGCGTGTCTGGTATTTTGTACAACACCACTGGAGCGAGCTGCAACTTCTTTGTAGAGATAAAAGCACAAATAGAGAGACAAATAACTATTTTGCGAAAGATCAACAAGTCACTTTTGATTAAGACTGAGCAACTTTTTCCAAAGAGGATGCGCTGCATTGAGTCTTGCCGAAAAGGTCAGGCCTCTTTCTTAGGTACAATAGGACCTCGACATCGCAGCCTCTCTCTTTCAGATGGCATGCCTGCACTTGATCATATCAACCTCCCAGACCGACACAGCTCTCAGTATGCAGTCAGCGACATCGAAATGATGAGGTCGTTGTGTGCCCTGGCTGCTGCCGGGCCCAATAAATCTTTCCTGGCGAGAGTCAGGAGTCGGGATGTACTAATTGCTTTATTGATTTGAAGTTTTGCTCCAACACAGCACCTGATAAATACATCAGGGACGGAAAAGAAGAAGGCATACGGCCCTGAAGACTCTCACAGTTTGCCCTTTTTGGCTGAGAGACCAGGGAGGTGAATTTTATTGTTTCCCCTTCCCCATAAATGGATATAAATTCTCCTAAAAAGTGCACACTTTTGGCAGCAGATCTTTGCCATTTCTCTTGGCGATGCTGGAGATGGCGGGAGAGCAGCCACTAGCACTATTGCATGGACTCTGCCTGTTTTGAATCAATAGAGCTGAGATCCAGCGCAGTGATTAAAACAAAACCTTCAGCATCATTTGTCGGCTTTGTTTCATTATGCATCGCTGAGTGTGTTTAAAGCAAGGTACAATAGCGAAGCCACAATGCCCTGTCAAGCACATCCACAGGCTTAATTATAATATACAATAAACTTGGTGTCTGGCCCCTCTTAAAGAAAATTTTTTTTTACTGATCTTGAGCGGATGTATGTCGCATCAGGTTTATGGTAATTTATGCTGTTATGATGCTGGTCTGTGCTGGTGGTGGACTGCTAGGAAACCACTAAAACATAACAGTAGTGGGCAGAACAGTATGGTTAATGCTTGTTATGTTAAACGTTTGTTTTGTCGCTGGTGATCTGCAACTTTGAGAGAAAGGCTGACTCGCATTCCAGACCAGCATCAGACCAACATAACAAGACGAACATGTTGTACTCGACCAGCATAAATGACAAGAGACAAGTCTCAGCTGTTCCTATCAGACCTAAACAGTAAAGGATAATCAAAATCTATATGACTGTTCCAAAAGACTACAATCACATGCCCCCTGGAGAAACGCAGCTTGTAATCAATTATATCTCATCATCACTGGCACAAACACAAAGAGCAACATCTTTATGCAAGTTTTATTTAATCTGGGACACAGAATGAGTAACATTGTTGGCTAAATGTTTCCTGTTGACTTTTTTTTTTTTTTTTACTACCACTTCAGTTAAGGACAACAATAAAAAATAACTTTAAAAAAAGCAGATGAAGCCACTCTTGGACGTATGTGTGGAAGCGGCGTCCTGGCTTTCAGTCTGGAGGTGAGGCTTTCCCACAGCAGCGCTGACATTTGAGGCTCGTGTTGCCATGGTGACTGACTGGAGCCCTGCAGCCCGTGAACGCAGAGCCAGCCCACTACAGTTAGTGATTTAAGCTGTTTGGTCCCCTCAAATCCATCCGCGCGATCTTATACTTCTTCTCTCTGTGACATTATATGTGTCACAAATATTTCACTACTGAACTTGAAGAATAGTTTTCAGGTAGGTTCACTGTATGCTTGAGTGTCTTTTGATATTGCTCCACATGTCTTGACAATTTCCACTCAGTGGTGATATATAGCTTTTTTTTTAACTATGATGTGCCTTTCATCAAAACTGATTTTTGCTTTCTTCGAAGGGAGATAAACATTATATATATATATATATATATATATATATATATATATATATATATGTATACACACACACACACACACACACACACACACACACACAGAGTAAACCAGCTTCAGTCATCGCAAAAAGTCACATGAGCTCTCTGCACTTTTAGTTTTGTGCTTTAATTAGTGTGAAAAACCTGATCTGATAATGTAGGTTATCAGTGCAGACAACCCAGTGTGCCTAACCTGTTACCACACAAACTAATTTCTGCCTTTAATGAAGAGAACAACTACAGTTACACAGTGCTGCTGGGAAATTAAGTGAACCCTCACACTGATGGGTCGAAATATATCTAATTGGAGTCAAACGTGAGTAAATTTAGCCCATCAATGGAATCTGATTTGTGCTCTGTGTCGAGCTAAACGTGAGTAAATTTAGCCCATCAATGGAATCTGATTTGTGCTCTGTGTCGAGCTACTTTCACTTTATTAATGTTAAGAACACTGCCAGGCTTTTTGCAGATATTCTATCAACTTCAGTTGACAAAAGCTTTTGGTCTCATCTGAAGACAAGCTGTCAATAGATGCCAGGACTCTCCTTTAAAACACTTTGTAGATGACATCTCCCCATCACCAACTCACAGTAAGACAAATATGAGCTTTACGGCATTGAGCCAGTGGCACTGATATTAGTGAAACTGATGGGAACATATTCAATTTTTTTTCCTGGCCTGCCAAAGCACAACAATGTATCATTGGTCTGAGTTATATTAGAGGATCAGCTTGTGACATTTCTTCCAAATGTCTGGGCAGCAGCTCTCAAAATTTGACAGAAAGAAGTTACTGGTGGAAAAGTATGATTTAGACCAGGGGTCTAAAATTTCAAAGAAAAGATAGATTTATTTTTTTTTTTTTTTATAAGTAGGTGACACAACATGATGCATTATGCAACAGCTGTAGGATATTTTTTTTGTCAAATTCACAATATTTTCAATATATTTTGACAGAAAAACTTTCATTTTTGAATTTAAAGGGTTATTATGGCTCTATTTTACTGGTCCGGTCTACTCATTTAATTCAACTCTATGGGGCCCCTATGTTTGACCTAAAAACAAAGCGTTAGAAGTTGAAAGTGACCATGTCACCGGTTCATTGCAAATGAGACAGAAATGTACAATACGTCAAATTGTACATTATTGTGCAGGAAAAAGGAAAGTCATGGCATTTCTTGAAGATTTTTTTTTTTTCTCTTTTTGGGGGGTTGCCAAAACAAACATGTAACACATCAGTTATATATCGTTACAGGCATTTTACCAGAACAAAACTAAATGTGAACAAGGTTCAACAATGAAATTTAAAGTCAGTCTTTGTGTCTACGTGGTTGTTTGTTGGCTTTGCTGCTGTTCGGACTACCTCACGTCAGCCGGATCTCTTCCAGCTCACTGTGCAGTCAACATTTTAAACGTGGGCACCAGCATGTTGTATGACATAGATCGTGGGACTCAAGAAAAAAACATTTGACTTAAAGAGATTTTCCAAGAAGGTATGCCCACAGGTTTAGTGTGGACACTAACCTGTTACTGAACTGGAAGTCATACAACATGATACAATAACACCGTTTATACCTGACTATATCACAGGAGGGGAAGGGTTAATCACAAAACTGCATGTACAGTAAGTACAGTAACGACAAGCCGTTTAATGTATGCAGATTAATTCAACGACATGAAGGGATATTTTACATAAAAGGCAGCAGCTGAAACTGTGCCAGAGGAACTTCAAAAAGGCGGAGAAAGAAGAGAGACGGCGGCTTTTATTTCCAGTCAGTTTGATGGTACATGTTTAAAAAAAATCACACTATTCCAAAACTGTCTGTGATTTTTGTGTTGTTAAGTACTCAGCTCAGGCTCTACACAACAACCACAACTGGAATGTTTTTTTTTGTTTTATTCAAGCATTCAAGTCTATGATGGAGCTTTCTTGTCGAGTTTGCATGTTCTTCCTTTGCATGCATATGTTTTCTCCTGGCATTGTTGTTTTCATCCTCCGAGCCCCCCCCCCCCCCAAAAAAAAAAAAATAATTAAATCAAGCACATTTGAGGTTAATTGCTGTTTTGAAAATGGCTCATAGGAGTGAATGCATTCCGTCGTTAAAATGAAAATGATTAGAAGTGATCACTCCCACAAGGCTTGAAAATGTATTCAGGAGGTCACAGCACATGCTGATGCTTATGATGTTATTGTCATAAGCTAAATGAGAAAATATTGTAATCTGGGTGCGAAGCCGTTTGTTCAGAGTGGTTTAGATGTCAGCGATCTAATGTTCAGGTCTGTTTTGTCTTTCTTTGTGGATTGTGTTTGCGGACTCTGATTTTCTCCAGTTGCCCCAAAGCGTGGCAGAGCGGTCAGTGCTCTCGCCTCACAGCAAGAAGGTCGGAAAGGAATTTCCCCTCTGGGGATTAATATGGTTCAATGAATAAATAAAAACATGTATTTGAGTCTAACTGGTGACTGTAGAGTTGTGATTGAGAGTAGGTGTGGTAATCTGTGGCGATGCATCCTGCACTTCACACATTGTCAGCTGGGAGCAACCCTGAATCAGACAAAGCAGTATGAAAGATGGATGCTTGTTTCCTTCAACATATTCTCTCGAATCTGGTCCCAAAAAAGTGTAAACAAATCTGCAAATATGAGACGCAAACAAGTCTTTTGTGCAGAACCACAACCTGCTTCAACCCTCCTGTCAGACATTATTACAGAGAGACTCGCAATATATTTGACGGAATGATATCATAAAAGACCTGATAGACCATTTTAATCTTACAGCAACTGGGAACACTTAACCATCCGGGGAAGTTACCTAGACGAAGCAAATATTCTAATATACTGTAATTTCAAAATGTGTTGGTTGTTCGTTGCAATGTCTTTTCATACCGACCCTCTGGGATCCGCTGTGCAACTGTCTGCCTTCAACAGGTATGATGTGACGTGGAGCGCACAGAACGGCTCTTAACCCCACGGTGCGTTCAAACTGCCACAAAACATAACTAGGAGCAGAGCTCACCACTTGAACTTTCGCCCCCTCTCGACAAAGCTCTAATTTCAGCTGCCAGCTGTTCCGCAGACACCAGACAGATTGCTCTCCGCCAGTAGAAAAATGTGAGACTGTATAAATTATTGCAACACCATTTCACCATGTTCTTGATTTTGACCGGATTGGAGAGCTGCCAAGAAAATACCATCCCACTGTCAGAAGCTGAACAACCCCCCCCCCACCCATACTCATAGACAAACCCCCCCCCCCCCCCCCCCCCCACCATGTATATTTAATAGTCACAGAGATCGCAAACAAACCGTAATGGAAATGAAAGAAAGAAGTGACATTGATTGTCATCTCCATAATTCACGTTGTGTGGGGCAACTTCGAGAGAACGCATTAAGCAGAAATATGAGCACATTACAGCCTACTAATGCAATCCCGCTTAAACAAGGACTCAGCGGCTCATTTTTAAAACATATATGCACGATGGCTAAGATTTATGACACTCACTTTTTACAAGTACGTGGCTTTCGCCTTCCAAGTTTTAATGGGTTCTCATAGTCCCACCTGCCAAAACTATTTGTGTGCATATACTCTACTGCCGCCGTGATTAGGTGAATGAATCAAATTGAAAATAGAACTGCCACCACTAACTCAATAATCTCAACCGCAAGAATCAAATTGACATTTGTATAAAGAGAGCATGACACAACATTACTTTTCCTGTCTCTTGCTTCAAGGTACTATAATTCTTTTAAATTCTGACCTTTTAGCGGAGCTTTTCGTGCCGATAGTTTTGTGGTGCAGAAAGGCCTTGGTCTATGGCGTTAAGCTGTTTATCTCCACCAAAGGTATCAAGGGGCAGAGATGTTTGAACCTCAAGTAAAACTATAGTAGATTCACATACAGACACCAACTACTCTTTTTTCACCTTTTGTTTCAGGGCAAATGATACAAATACATTTGATGGATTTTCTACAAAATCTATTGTGAACAACCTCAAGTTGAATCTGAACTCTTTTTTTTTTTGCCACTGATTTTCTTCAGAATGAGCACCCGTTGCTTCCGGGTGACTTATTGCAGTCTATTTTATGCAAATGTAATTCCACTTGTATGGGAACTAACTTTAACTGCAACATTTTGCTGCAATTGGGAGTTGAATTCTGGCGCTTAATAATGTTTGGCAGTCTTACTAAATACTTGCCCTTCCACGTAGGGTCAATTGAAACAACAGGTAGTTTTACTGAGAACTGTTTTACACCACAGACATCCCATTACAGATGTTTTCCATGTTTATTTTCGCCATTTAATGTTTGTATTGCACGTGTAATGGAATTTTAAAGTCTATTCATCCATCTTCTAGCTTCACTTTATGCATGTTTTGATTGTAAAGAGCTGAAGTTAATCAAGGCTGACACTGAAAGAGTGATTTTGTGGTATTTAAGTTTGAAATAAAAATCCTTTATGCTCCATTTACACATCATAGAATTGGTAAAAAAAAAAAAAAAAAGAAAGACTTAAATCACTCCCTACCATTTTTAAATACAAACTTCTCTTTTTCTATCAATCTCATGTTGGATTTCTGTTAAAAACTGCTATTGACCACCATCCCAATGCACCATAAAGTTTGTATTATTCTATCTGTGTTCTATCTTCAATGATCTGCAATTATTAGCCTGGAAGAATAAGGAAAATATAAGGAATTGACCAAAGATGGTTTAATAACGTTTAATAACATTTGGATTGGTTTTCGTGACACTCTTATATAATGCTCTCAAGGAGCATTCCAGTGTAATGTACAAAGGTTTATCAAGCATCCTGCCTTAAGGTTAAACATCAAAGTGTTGATCTGTCTCAATAGCCGGACACACAAAGATAAACATGTTTCTGCCCAATTAGTGTGGCCCCTTCTTGCCTGCTCCAGTTCTGATCATCACAATGGGAAACGATAATAGAACTTGACAGATCACTGGATGCGTCTTTTCATTCTGATTCAAACTAACTCGCCATGATTATACAGAGAGCTGTCAGACTGCCACCGAAGACACAGCAGCCAATCACATGCCAGAGTTGAGTTGAATCATCCGTGCTGATAGAGTACGAGGATGTCATGCCTGTTGCACTTGAAAAGGACAGGCTCCTATCTGCTTTCAACAGATTGATATGACTGTTCTGCTATATGTTACAGTGGGAGAGATAAGAAACAACTCCCACAGTAGTTCTGAGCTGCGGCAGCTGGCAGCATGAAGGAAATCAGGCTGGGATTTCAAAAGATATGTAAACTGGTTTCTCATCAATATTTAACCGAAACAGATGGTCATCACTCCCAGCAAAGTCCCGGGAATCCGCATAGTATATATCCACATAGAAAATCATTGACTTTGTAATTGTGCAGCCACAAGTCAGAGGTGTGATGTCAGCATAAAGCCCCACATGGAGAATGGGGAGTGTTGGATCTCGCTGAGCTGCAGAAGCAAATGAGAAAAAATCAGCTCATTAATGAAGTAAATAAGGTCTCAGGTGACAGTGGTTAATGTAATTTTATTATGCTAATAAATCTCAAAGGGCTCTCTTGGTGTACATGCATAACGACTCACCGGAATAGATTTACAAATTGGAATGCAAAGTAATATTGGCGTCTTCCCCTTTTCGTTCTAAGCGCTTCACTGACTTATATTCATTTTGTATGGATTCCCTTCGCAGTTTGCCTCCAAGTAGCAAATTACCCTAATGTTCTGGGATTTCGTAAGTTTCATTTGAAGTGGTATTGGTAAACCAAAATCAATAATATGAGCCTTGGAGGCCGATTGTACATATGATCATGAAATAGATTGCAATATTTCAGGAGGACACAAAACTTCAACATAGTAGTGATGTTCGAGTTTGAATGAATCGTTCAAAAGCCACGAGTCACTTTACTGAGCGGTGACTCACGAGTCCTCACATTCATAAACTCGTTCATTGCTTCAACCGTCCAGCTGCAGAGTGGAAAAGACTATTGTCAATGTTGTGCTGCTGCAACTTGAACTGCACCTGCAGAAATATATCACATTACTCACTTTTGTCGCCCTGCGGGGAAAGCAGCTCCGAGCATGCGAATAACTGCTAAGCACAGCAGCTCCCGGCTAAGAGCATATGACACCAAAACATTTTTGAAAAAATGAAATACAAAATGAGAGTACTTTTATTATAACATATTTTTGTCATACTGCTATCATCCGCAAGTAAAAAGGTACAAAAAATCGAGTGAAATGGAGTGTTGATTTGCCTGAGGAGCTGCGCTGCTTGCGCTAATATCTTTCTTTATTCAACTTTGTTTTTATGTGTTCGCCTGCAAGTAATAGTCTCAAAAATTCTGCTTTCTTGTTTCTATCCCCAACCATGACCAGCCAGCTAGCATTAAAGAAGCTGTCAAATGATCTTTGCTATTTAATTTCTGCTTATTAACATATTACCAGAGTCCACACACTGGTGTCGTTGAGAATATCGTGATTTGAGTCTGAGATTTGGAGTGTTCCTGGAAGAACTTAATTTTAAATTTCCATCCACTTAGGTGTGAAATGGAGTGTATGTAGTTGTCTCTTAATGTATTCCCTCGATGCTGAATTTTTGTAAATTTTTCACAAATGGTTCATAATGAAATTCAACAATGCAAAAGGGAATACAAAAGGGTATTTATTCATGCTTGCATCCATTGCTTGTTGCGTATGTAACAACCACAGGACTTCACAGTCCATCTTCCTGGTTATTTCATTGTTGTTACTACTTATTCACCATTAATCATGGGAGAAGTCTTATGTATAGTATTTAAGCATAGACCAATGCTTTCTTTTGGCTAAACATTATATCAAGCTGAACAAAAATGAAAACACTGACATTGGTTTACAACTTTTTTTTTTACGTTTCCATGAATTCTTCACGTAAACCAGTCGTAGTTTGTCAACCACTGGTGCTATTCACTAGCTCCCTGCCACATTTGTTATTGTCTGCATGTATGAGTGACTCTGACATTTGCATGTTTTTGCAAATGTTAAAGCCCCCCAAAAAAAGAAAAAAACATCCAGCGAAAATAGGATGACTCGCCCGCCTAATGATCTGCACAACAAAAGAAAACATTCGAGCCGTTGCATCTTATTCATGCAAGATTCGTAACGTGTGCATATTTGAACATGTGAAAAAGAAAACTATGATATATTGTCTTTGATCGTGTGGTAAGCCGATATGCATGTTGATGAATCCTAGTTTCCAGTAGAAATGGCAAGTGCATGCACAGAACTTTAATTAACATGAATTAACATAATGGAATTGCCTCAGAAACTCCATAATCCTCCTGGACAAAAGTGGCTGTTGAACACTGAAGCCTGAGAATGAAATGCTTCTGAGGAGAAAAAAAAGAAAAAGTATTTCATGGCCCCGCAAAAAGTGATGATATTGAATGAGATCATGAAGCAGTTTAATGTTGTCCCATCTCTGCAGAGAACCGTGGTGAAAAGGTAAAAGCCAGTAGTTTCAGTGAAGATGCTCAATCAATGGTGCATTGCGTCCTGCTGAGAGAAAGTAAAAGGTCTGAGGAGGAGGCAGGTGGGCGTTTTTTTACCCCAAAATGTCGCCTCACAGGGGATGTGTTACTCCCTGGCAGTGATCCAGATGAAGATATGGCTCGGGCATACTGAAGCTTCAGCTGTGCTGAAAAAAATGGAGCAGTGCTGCTGAAAGACAGATGTCATGAGAGCTAAAGTTAAAGGAAAGAACATCATGAGCCCGAGAATTCAAATGAAGTCCAATTAGATATCGACTTAAACGTGTAAAGGCCCGTAATAAGTCAAGTATTAAGTATTTAAATAACTTGCTGAGTCAATGTGACAGCTTGCTGACGCACAGATTAAGGGTTGAGTTTAGACTTGATATATATTTAAAGAAGAGGATGTCTCCACAGTGTGCACATGTTAGGGTTTAATTTTGACGCATGAAAAACATTTATTACTTTTGAAACAACTCCAATCCTAAATTTTTGAATTGGTGTGAGAAAGTCTTTGCCCCTCCCCCCAATCAGAATATTGGAATAAGCCACCCATCCAAACACAAATCTGTGAATCTGTGAATTTTTTTAAACTTCTTATGTTCACTGTGCTATGATATGAGAACGTATGTTAAAAAAAAAGAAATGCAGTCTCCCATATTTGAACTTCTGTCTAATGAACCATTGCAGGACGGTTTTCAGGTAATTTAATGAGCTATACACCCACCCATTAACAGTTTGGTGTGAATATTCTGTAGGCAGTAATGACACAACCTGAAATGGCAGTGGATAAGTCTGTTCTGTCCCATTCATCTGTTGCAACAGACACTCCCATCAGCCGATGTTCTCTCTGAGTGAAGATAATAAAACAACCTGTGGAATGTGATCTTTTGGAAATGTCGAAGCGGCCCTTCAGAAAATTGATCTAAAGAAACGCGACACAAGAAATGGGTCAACGCCTATGAAGAATGCAGTGAGGTGAAGCTGTACATCCATGGGGCGCGACAAATGAGGGACATTTGACAAAGGCAAAGATAATGGCAGTGAATGGCTCTAGTTCTTTTCATCCATCCAACTATTGTATCATCATCCAGATGGGGTACACGGGAAATTGTTGTCCAACACAGGGCTAAATGCGAAAGAAACTAAGGGCTTGAAGTTGGTTCTAAGGAGCTCAAATTGTGCAGTTGTTCAAGACTCATCAAATTAAGCAACGTCTTTCCCCCAAACCTCTATTGTTCTGTTGTCCAATTTTGGCGAATCTGATTGAATTTTAGCCCCAGTTTCCTCTTCTCAGTTGACAGAATTGACACTCGCTATACTTTAAGGTTCAAGGTTTTTCGCAGCACTCTGCGTTTATTTGCATTAAGTTGATTTTCTGTCAAATTGAGTAAAACCCCCCGTAACTGGGTGTGTCTAGAAAGATTCACAATAACCTTGCCATATTCAAAGACGCTTTTATTACCTATTTCCTCTCATACCTGAATGTGAGCAGACTGCCCTGAACATGTCCACATCCCGAAATGAATTGAGAAGCTTACATGTCGATTGTTTTTAAGATTGAAATGTATTTTCTGTCAACTGATGACTCAATCAAGTGTGTTACCTTGCAGTTCTCTTAACAAGATTTGTGTTGGTGCAAGTGATTTTATTTTTGGACTAAAATCTAATTTATTCAGTTCCCACTAAAACGGGAACGAAATGAATTGAACAATCTCATTCTCTGCTGTGCTTTCATGGCAGCGACGTCAATGATACTGCTGCGCCGGTGCCTGAGCCAACAGTGTGATCACAAACAAACAAATGACAAAACAAGTTATGCAAAAAAAAAAAATGCTGCGAACAACAATGTCTGCGTGGGAAGGACAGATAGTAGCTGTGATTGAACCGCCCTCGTGTTCACCCCTGCCTTGTTTATCCTCGCCTGAAGAGAAGCCAGTCACTCACTTCCACAGAGAGACCGTCTGAAGTGCTCAACAATAATTGGCAATAAACAGCACCTCATGAAATGGACGGATTCATTTTTCATGTCCTTTTCGAAAATGCTGTCCTCTGGTTTTTCGTGCATCTGCAGAAAGTGTTTGTGTGCGAGATTGTCCTGCTTTACCTTGCTGATTACTGGCCGGGGCACAATCACAGAACCTTTTCCGTCACCGGCATCTTTAGTGTTACACTGTCGAGAGGTTTCGTGTGTGTGTGTGTGTGTGTGTGTGTGTGTGTGTGTGTGTGTGTGTGTGTGTGTGTGTGTGTGTGTGTGTGTGTGTGTGTGCGTGTGCGTGTGCGCGTGTGTGCGTGTGCGTGCGCGCGCACTCTGGCTCCAGACAGAAATTTCGAAGCACAGTGTCAAATTGGTTCCTGTCAAATATGTCTTGTCTCGGCTGCTTGTTGCTGCTGTTGTTTTTTTGGAAGAGGCGCGAGATCATTAAATGGCAGCTTTTAAATACGTCTGACTCTGTGTTGCCCACTGCTAAAAGGAAAACCAAAGAATTTTGACATCTTTACAAGCTGTAACAATTGAGTGAGAATCTATTAACCACATGGGGTGGGTGTGCACTATTGAATTGTGTGTGTGTGTGTGGGGGGGGGGCTCATTATTTCAGAGGTTGTTGACAATTACCATCAGAGCTCCAGGGAGGGTGATTATTTCATCATAATTTTACAACAAAAAAAAAAAAGAAAAAGTAATACAGCAGTTTTAAAAGAAACGGGGAAGAAAAAAAAGAAACAACACAGATATTCACAATGGTTGTGACATTTGTTCTCCAGGACACAGCAGCAACTTACTCACTGCTCCTACCAAGCCTCGGAGGAAAACAGAAGGAGACGTAAAGGTTATCGTCACATAAATTGGGTTTTAAAGCCAATGATGCAAAGTGTATCAGGAGACAAGAGAGATTCCAGTGCTGGCTTCTAAATATTTCAATATTTTGCTCTCCAGTAGGGCATGTGGGCAGGGCCTCGATGTGTTTTAAACAAAAAAAAGTTCAATTAAAAATGTTCATACAATTTATTTTCAACAATCTTTCTTATTTTCAAAATTGTGTGCAAAAAACAAACAAAAAAAACCCAAAATTGGTTGCATTTTAATAGAAAGCATATTTAACATCAGCACCTTCAGTTATATAAATAACTTTTATGCAATGCCACCAAAAATGTGAGGCAATATAAACTTTACCACTTCGAATACCAATAATGTGCAAGTCTCTTTACAGCCTGACATGAAGGGAAAAATATTCAGCCATTATGTTTTTATAGTTACCAAAAGTTGGCATCACTTTATTTCCATTAACAAGAAGCAGAAAAGATTGTGCAATGTACTAAATAAATGTTTACTTGTTGTTGGACATGTACTGAGGTAAATGAAACAACTGAATTTAAAAGCAAGATACGACCTTTGAAGGTAAAAAAACCAAAAACTACGAAAAACAACTCGTCTCCGTTCCAGGCCTCGTGAATATACCTTGTATAAAGAAACACTGTTCAGAAGATGTGCTGAAGCTTATATAAATTGGCGATAGCAAGTATGAGAGTTGATTTGTTTACAGCTGGCGCACCGTCATGTTTGATTTACACCCGTTAACACTGGATCAATCGCTTTTTCCACACCTACCTGGCCACGTACCTTTAATTATTATCTTTCCTTTTACAAAACATGAAGTTTGCTGTTTGCTTCAGAGATCTGGAATATACAAGCAAGTTTTTATTTTCATTTAAATTAATGAGGTTGTGAACTAAAATAAACAAGAACTCTTTCGTAAAAACAAAAATATAGAATGTAAAGTATTTTTTTCAGATGCTGTTTTTATTTCATAGAGCACGAGCACCAAGTCATGCTTGTGCTCCACCAGTAGATGTTCCTGAGTCTTACACATCGCGCCTTTGAGTCTTGTCTTGCAGCCGAACGCTCTTAATGAGAAACTGCAGCAGCTCTGAGCTGTGAACAATAAACAGTGTGGCTGTTAATGCCGAGTAAAAGAGTAGCAGTGGATTACATGCATGCATCATTTCCCTTTAATCCCCTGTGCATTGGACCTCTGCGCAAAGACAAAATCTGCCATTCTACAACTGCAACAGCAAGAGAGAAAAGAATTGTAAAATTGTATTTTTCATAGCATTACACGATTTACACGACATACAATACACTCCCTTTATTTTTGACAAAAAACTATAGATTCATGGTTGTGTAGCAGTTATTATTATTAACCTTTATTTAACCAGGAAAGTAAAAAAAACCCATTGAGACCAAGATCTCTTTTACAAGGGTGACCTGGCCAAGAGGGCTGCAGCACACATCACATCATTAGATTTATGACAAATAAAACTGACTTAACATAATACAATAGTTAAAGTGTGATAGTGCAGAGATCCATAAATGATCAAATACAGATAGGCCTCAGTACTTCATTACAAAAAAAACACACTTGTAATGCCAGCTTGGACCTTTATTTGGAGAGTTATTATGTTCTCTCTGAAGGTGCTCCAGCCTTAAATCACAATGCAAAGACATTTGTGTAATGTTATTAGATGTTTAAAAATTTGGGATATGGGCAATTATGTGTAATAACCTCATGACCTTTCCAAAGTGTTTTGCGACTTACATCCATTGTCGGTTGACGTAGCCCAATATGTTCAATGACGTATATATACACAGGATGAACTTTGTGGGAAAAAGTGACATATGAAGAAAATCTATGAAGTAACACATATAACTTCTGCACAAAATTTCAAATATATTCAAATTATAATAGTATCGAAGAAGGGCATTGAGGGGCATTTTGTGTGTGCACCATATAACATTTATAGTTCATTCTGTATGTACTATAATGGGATAATCACTCAATTAATTAATCATCCACCCAACCAATCAACCAACCAACCAGGAAGTAAACAAACAAGTATCTGCTGTAACAGTTCTATAAAATATTAGCATTGTTGTACTCACTATGCCAGATGGATTATTTTGATATATAAAATGATTCACAACCACCTAAGAAAAAAAGCAATTGTTTTTCAGGTTATATGGCAATAAAACACACATCAGATACTATTCAAGATACTTAATAAGGCAGAAATTGAAGACATGATCAAACCGCAGAGCCAGACAGGACAGCCAAGTGTATAGAGTGCACAAAATTGCACTGTGAAAAAAACACATGGATTTTCATTTAGTTAGGCTAAAAGTTTCTTTATGAACACTCGCATTATTCATAGTAGCTTAAAATGGGGCACAGAAGAAAGCTTTCCCTGCCTTGAAAGCAGTAGCGGTATATTTCCATGTTGCTCTTAACTAACAAGGTGCATCATTCCCTCGGGTCTGAGACGAAGACTGTGGTGTGATGAGAAAAAGAGCGGGTTAGACACTCGCTTGGCAAAAGTTAGAATGATAAACTTTTTTTTTTTTTTCCCCCCCCAAAAGAGAAATGCAATATTTCTAAAATTAGAGCATAATATAGCCGCCCGCTTGTGCACGTACTTCATGAAAAGGCTCGCCCCTGGGATGCGGGATGTTGGAGCGAGTTCCTGTTTCTCACATATCTGACAGAACACTCCTATCAGAACCACCAGACTTGCTTACCTGCAGTTTTGGGAATAACACTTGGTTTATTTATTTTTTTATTTTTTTTACAGTAATACATTGTAGTAGTCTCACTATTCGTGGTAGTAATGACTTAGTGACTGAATTATGAAATTAGTCATGCTGTTCCTGAACTTTCAGCGAGCCTGTGCATGAGCTCAGGCTTGAATTTTCCCCGCTCATTTGACAGTTGCATAGCCGGATTTTTCACGGTACATATTACTATAAGAGCTCTCGAACAAGGGGATTGTAGAGCATCTTCCTCCAAGTAGTGGATGTAGCTGCAGCTCAAAGTGGCAATGGACCAGCAGCCGGTTGATTTTTCATTCATTAGTGAAGTAACTTCTTCTGAGTACTCCACCAGCAATAGAAACAATGACTCGAGAGTTGAGATGAGATGAGAAACGGAGCAAGGAAAGTCAGAGTAGTCACATTTTGACATAATCCCTGCAAGTGAAAAGTACATGTGTGGTATTCGCCTCAGTTATGCAGCAGAGTCCATTTGTATATTGTGGTCATGCTGCATTTATAAGTGAATCATTGCTGTTCTGAATCATCCTAAAGCACTTCCGTTCTTCTGAAAAATGCCTGTATAAAATGTACTATACTGAATGTTTGTACAAATATATGGTATTTTGTGGTTTTATGTGTTGTGCAGGGGATCTTGCAAACAGAGATATTCAAATGAAAGTTTTGCAAGCAATGTTCTCTGTTTAGAAGAGAATTATCTTTATGAAACTGTTTTATTCTCATTTGTTTGCTTGCGTTTGGCATTTAGTGATTGGATGGAGTGCTGATCCCAGACAAGCACGAAAAACAAACAAAAAACAATATGGGGATAAACTGTCACAAAGCTGTGGGAAAAATAAGAGCAACAAAACATTGCAAAAAAAATAAGGGGCACACCACCAAACATTTAATAAAAATGTTTGCAAATGAAAAATGTGGGGAGGATACCAATAAATTGCTTACCACCACACTTGCAGCAGCATGTCTACATTTTCATATGTTGTCTCATTTCATGGTCTATATCAATGTATTATCATATAAATCTATTATTTATGAAGATAAATGCATTAAATCAATAGTGTGATCTGTCAGATTCATTTGTCAGTAATCCCGTAAGTAGACCAGCTTCCACATATGGTATATTGACAGTATATATTGCCCATTTATTACCGATATTGTACATTTATTTCTATTAGTAGAACCACCAGCCCCTAATGTTGGCTTTAACTTAAGTTTCACATAAATTTTTATGTATGCCAAGGGCGTAATATGATCATTGCAGTATATTTGTTTGCCCGTCTGTATGACTGTTGGATTACGTCAAAGCGATAGCACGGATTTTGCCGAAGGTTTCCCCACAGACAGATATTAGGCCATGGAAGATTCCATGCAATTTTGGAGGTGATCTGGAAAATGTTTATTTTTCTGAGTCCAGGTCATCGTTTGGCGGACATCAGAAATCTCTGATTGCTCTTGTTTTTGTCTTTTTTAAAAATTATTATTTGAAATTCTACCTGATAAATTTGAGATGATTGTGAAGTTCTAAATACTGAAGCTGATTACTCTTTTTCGATAAATAGCTTTTTTGCTTTTGTAACCAAAGCAGTAACGTATGTGAAAAATAATATTGTCTTACTTCCTATTGGATTGTTTCAAGGTAGTACAAAATGAACAATCGTAATGCCCCACCCAAAAAAAGTACTAATGTGCAATATAAATGTGAACATGTTTTTGTTTTTTTTTTCCAAATTGTTGAGGATAATATCAGGGAGAACATCACCCAGGTGATGATTTTCAGTTTGAGCAATGTTCTTTCTTCCCTACTTTCTCTCATTCTTCTTTCTCATCTCCTTCATAGGGGTCTTCTATTCTCTATTTGATTCCCTCTTGGTACTTCAGGTCCCTTTGGTTTTCCATCCTGCTTCTTTCGTCCAGCCTCCAAAGCAAAGAGAAATCATTGCAAACAAATCCAGGATCTGACACATTTGGTTGGAAGGCGACAGACTTTCAGCATAAGCGTCGTATGTGAAGCTGGTTGTGCTTTCCGGTGAAGACTTTTATCCTCTCACCAGTCTGGCTCGCCATCCTTCTGTCATTCTTCCTGGTTCCTGAGCCACATCTCTCTCTCTCTCTCTCTCTCTCTCTCTCT